>NC_054701.1:70860360-70896563 GCF_016097555.1 Gigantopelta aegis
TATATATTATATATATATATATATAGTGAATGCAGAATAACTACGTATAACAAAATTAATAATGCATTGTAAGATGTTTCCGACTAATAAAATATTTCTATGATTAAACTTGCATATTAAATATATTTTCTTGTTTACAATATCAGTGTCTGTATATTCAATGTGCTTTTGGTCGTCTTAATATTTGTAAGAATCCCCAACTGCATTTTGTCTTCTAATAATTTCGTACGTACGGAAAAATAATATTTTAGGAAATAAAATGAAATTTAACCTAGTACTAATATTAGAACGATCAGAAACGCGTTTAATATACAGCCACTAATATTTTACGCAAAAAAAAATATTTGATATGTAATTACAATCGTTGAAAAGTCTCTGTTAGTCAATAACATCTTAAAAATTGCAGCAAACTCAGGAATGTCCCTTTAAATAAAATAAAACCCCCAGCATAATTGTCAATACTTAATTGAGATTGGCAAGCTGAAAAGATTAACGGTAATTTGTACCTTGGAGTGTCCTAATACAAAATAGAAACGTTGATTATAACCGGTGTAGCTTTGAAGCCAGTTCCAAACAAACTCCAATAATAGCCCCTAAGAGGTGTGGGTTGTTTTGGGTTTGTTTGTTTGGGGTGGGGTTTTTTGTTTGGGGGGGGGGTTGGGGGGGTTGGGGGGGTTGGGGGGGTATCTCAGCACGCCTGTGATAAGGGGTGGGAATGAATGAATGAATGAATGTTTAACGACACCCCACCACGAAAAATACATCGGCTATTGGGTGTCAAACTATGGTGGGTGGAAAGGAATGCCGCCGGGGCAATGTATCACAAATCCCATCCAGCCCTCCGCCACACTCCGGCCAAGTTTGAATGTTTATATTGAAATGGTGGTGTAGTGCCTTTATAAATGAGCTTCACGTTAAACCGAACTACCACAATGGAACTCATTCAAATAGTTTACGACGTCGGTGTTGCTGGCTCTGTCATGAATCCATCCACTGGAGAGGTCAGAAACTGTGCCCAGGGTAACCATGGCTGAATCGTAAGTGAATACAGGCATATCTCGCCATGACGGAATTGAGGGGAGTGGTTACTTGTCCCCCTAACCTAAATAATGGGGAGCCATTTATGATATCGCCATATTTAGCATTGATATTTAATCCTTTTGTAGTAGTATTTTGTAATAAAGCTACACATTACTCTCCTTAAACTAGTTGAACTAGTCTTAGTGACCAAGAGCGAGAGTGATAGCGAGGTTTCTATTATTGATGTAACAATACATCGAACTATAAATATGTTGCGATAGTCAGTATCTCGATAGCAATGCATCGATAGTTAATTCAACTATCGATAAATATCGCAATTGCGTGCTCAACTATCTATAGTTTTGATAGTGTGCATCGTGAAAGCATAACACCAACAATATGTGGTTTTTATATTATAAATTTATTAAATGTGATTTCACTACCTACTGACATAATTACTAAGTACAAAACAGACATACCCCGGTACACATAAACATACATACATACATAAGCACGCACCCTCACACAGACAAACACACATATATACAAACATACAAACATACACACACACACACACACACACACACACACACACACATACATACACAGAGAGAGAGAGAGAGAGAGAGAGAGAGAGAGAGAGAGAGAGAGAGAGAGAGAGAGAGAGAGAGAGAGACAGACAGACAGACAGACAGACAGACAGACAGACAGACTGTGGAAAAACAGTTATATTTTATATATCACAACGGTCAATTTAAAATCAATTTCGAATCCCTGGGGCAAAATTAGAAAATAATATTATTTTCGTTTTTAAAAAATTCCTGAATTCTTAAATATATACATACATAAATACATACATACATACATACTGTGGAAGACTGAGGTAAATAGTTTTGCGAAATACAAATTTGCGATTTACAAATAGTAAAACTGATCGCAATAGTCAAGCCTAGTCTCTATAGGCATGTGGAACATGTTTGGATTGAGTGCTCACTGCCGGTGAACGGAGGGAACGTTTCGCTGAAACACAGTACTTATATTCTCAATGGATGATATAATAAAAGTGTTTCAAGGGTAAGATTAATTTAACGAATACATGGGCTCCATTGACATGCTATTATACAACATACAACAAGGCGAATATTATAATCATCAATATTTTATTGGTTATAATTTTGTTTTTAAGTATCATCGTGTTCCCTTAGATTGGTTGCATACGTCATCGTCGCAAGTCAATGTAGGAACTGAAATATAATAAAACAGTGAAGTTAGCGTTATAGGACAGAAAGTGGTAGTCAATGACGATAATGTGAAAAAACCCATGTTACTGTAATCATTGTATTTTTAACGAATTGTAATCAAATGAAATACTATACGAATAAACATATTTGCTCGTTTTTCAGTCTTCTAGAACTACCCTGTTAATACGCGAGGTTAGAGCTTGGATGCACGTAGTTTTAAAATGCTAATTTTGATCACCGCACAGTCGCCAGATACTGTACGTATAATAGTTCGAGTCGAAGCCCAAAATGTCTCAACTGGGACATCTTGGGCGGACACCGGCCCAAAATGTCCCAATTCTAAAAATTATGCACCAAAGCGGCCCAAAATGTCCCAACTGCTAACTGGTGAGTTGAAGTTTGCTTTGTTTAACGACACCACTAGAACACATTGATTTATGTTGCATCGGCTATTGGATGTCAAAATTTTGACACACAGTCTTAGAGAGGAAACCAGCTACATTTTTCCATTAGTAGAAAGGGATCTTTTATATGCACCATCCCACAGACAGGACAGCACATACCAAGGCATTTGATATACCAGTCGTGGTGCGTGTGTGTGTGTGTGTGTGCGTGTGTGTGTATGTGTGTGCGTGTGTGTACTGAATTTGTTAACCTGAATTCAGAAGTTAGAGGGCGATCACCCTGTAAACAAAAGGTAAATGCAGTTCGTTTTGTCTGATCCCATTCCCTTTTAAAAGCAGAATCCGCATGATGGTTTTTCAATCTGTATTTCTTGTTCTTTTTTTTTTTTTCTTTTTTTTTGGTTTGATTTTTGGTTGTATTATTGGAGGGTTGGAAGGGTAATCCGCTGGTTTTCAGTTCATTTGGGGTTTTTTTTGCAAAACTAACTTCAGACATTAGAAACAGTGTTTCTAGGAATATACAACAACATTTTCTTTCGTCGAAAGCTTTTGGTGCCTACATATAACAACTTCTAAGATACTATATCATTCTGGTACAAAGGCTGTTCCATCAGGGTTATGATGTCCAGGAACCTTTGAGGGCATCCAATAAGGTTGATGATAGACATCTGGAGGCTATATCTACTCAAATACGATGCATCACTAACTAAAATTATTGCTGATGCTATTCCATATTTTGAACTTGTGCATACTTTTTCATCTCTTTGGTGAAACTCTAGCACATTGTTTTATTTTTTCATCGTTTTAGATGTAGTGACGGACTTAAATTTTGGTCTGTTAGTCACGATTTATTTAGAACATAACAGAAGTATTGTGTAGTGTTAGTTATGTCTATTTAGTACCTACAGAAAATGATATAATGTGAATGTATAATATGGTATTGTTGTGACCAAAAACGATTGTGAAATAAAACTCTCTCTCTCTCTCTCTCTCTCTCTCTCTCCTCTCTCTCTCTCTCTCTCTCTCTCTCTCTCTCTCTCTCTCTCTCTCACACACACACACACATACACACACGCACACACACACATACACCCACATACACCCAGACATACATACTCCTCTCTCTCATACATACATACATACATATATATATATATATGTATATATATATATATATATATATATATATATATATATATATATATATATATATTATATATATATATATATATTGGGAACACCTGATATCATCACTGTTTTGACAATGATTCATGAATACATGTTATCACAACTGTATTTATTACAATGAGCTCCGTCCTGTGCTAGGTTTGATTTAGTAAACTAGTCTGGGAGTGGCAGTCCTCATACAGATGAGGCATGAAATCAACAATTATTTTGCCAAAATTTGCCATTTGTAAATTACGGCTAGAGAAAGGAAACCTGCTACAATGTTACTCCTACGGCATAGCGAAAACAGGACATTATGCACCATGCATGCATACATACATACATACATACATACATACAGACATACAATATATAGATATTCATACATCAATACATACATACATACATGCATCCATAATCATAAACAAAACAAAAAGCTTAATAGAGCAACTTTACATTAAAAGCTGTCCAGCGTTCTGAAAACAAAAACAAATGTCTGGTATTAGTTTATTTTAATGTAAGGATATTCCTTTTGAAAAGACACGGCACCATATATTCATACGCCATTTGAATAATGACTGACTGGAATTAAAATTGCGTATCCAGTTTACAAAGACATATTGTATTAAACTCGAGATTATATGATACTGTGTTTGGGTATCGTCAATATCATAGATTAGGAATACAAATAATACAATTTTATTTTTATTCCTAATACAATGTATATGATATTGATGATATATACAGAGAGAGAGAGAGAGAGAGAGAGAGAGAGAGAGAGAGAGAGAGAGAGAGAGAGAGAGAGAGAGAGAGAGAGAGAGAGAGAGAGAGAGAGAGAGAGAGAGATACACAGAGACGGACACACACAGAGACAGACACACAGACACACAGAGAGAGAGAGAGAGAGAGAGAGAGAGAGAGAGAGAGAGAGAGAGAGAGAGAGAGAGAGAGAGAGAGAGAGAGAGAGAGCAAAATGAGGAATGAGGAAGGGAGATATCACATAAATATAGTGATCAAAATATATTTTGTGAAAGAAGAACCGGAATATTATCATGTGGGATGAGTAGTGGGAAATACGTTGACTGTAAGATAAACACGACGTATAAATATAAGTGCAAGTCAGCATTAAATGTATCGCCAAAACTGGAACATAGCTAAATATGCACACGCAAACAACTTTACATAACCAGATATACAAACAAGCACGCACAAACACATACAAACATACATGCATACATCTATCCATCCATTCAAGGCAGGATGTAACCCAGTGGTAGATAGCTCGCCTGATGCACGGTCTGTCTAGGATCGATCCCCCTTGGTAGACCCATTGGACTATTTATCGTTTCACCCAGTGCGCCAGTGGTATATCAAAGACCGTGGTATGTGCTTCGTTTTGAATTAATGCTGTATGCAGCCGAGAGCCCTGAGACCAAATTCTGTTTTTATGAACAACTGACATCCCATTCATCTGAAACACCTGTGTGCTGGGTTATTTCTTTCCGGTGAGGGAGGGACGTAGCCCAGTGGTACAAAGCGCTCGCTTCATACACAGTCGGCCTAGGATCAATCCCCGTCAGTTGGTCCAATGGGCTATTTCTCGTCCCTGCCAGTGCATCACGACTGGTATATAAAAGTTCGTGGTATGTGCTATCCTGTCTGTGGGATGGTGCATATAAAAGATCCCTTGCTACTAATGGAAAATTGTAGCTGGTTTCCTCTGTAAGACTGTATGTCAAAATTACCAAATGTCTGGCATCCAATAACCGATGATTAATAAATCAGTGTGCTCTAGTGGTGTCGTTAAACAAAACAAACTTTTAAACTTTTTTACTGGTGAGCGATGACTCACGATTTGGTGACGTCGATGTTGATACTTGTTCAGGGTTGGGGTGGTAGTTTTCTTAGACGATTGAATACATACACCACGCATCATTCGTCACCGCAATGTGGGTCAGGAAGAGATGATCTAGTACCAACACATCTCTGTTAATATATATGTTTGTAAACCACTTCAATGTATCACCGTCTGGTTATCCTAGAGACGGTGATACATTGAAGTGGTTTACAAACAGAAGCTATCTATTAACAGAGATGTGTTGGTACTGGGTCATCTCTTCCTGGTCAGCGTTGGCCCACATTTCGATGACGAATGATACTTGGTGTATGTCTTCGTTCTATCAGGTACAGTGCTGGTCTACTTTAGCTTTTCAAGAGATTGTTTGGATGATACATTTTACCTACAAATTTCCTTTGAATAGACTGTACAGGTGCTGACTGAATTTTTTTTATATTGCTAGTCATTTTAAAAGTTCTCCCAATTATCTGCTCTCCCAATAGTGCTATTAGTAGTTGACCCTGGGGGTTTTTGGGGCGAGGGGGTCCCTACTTTGACCCCCATATTGTCCACACCCACCAGCAGAAGCTCGTTTACCACAAATATTTTGTTAACATATAAGATGAGGAATACAAAAAAAAATCAGGTCTACATAATGTCCTTTCCGGGTGTCTATAGTTCATGTTACCTCATATTATATCCGTGTTTAACACTGACGCCGATTCATCGATGAAATCCAAGTAAGGATGCACATAGGGTTTTTCAAGTGCTAAATTAATGGCTGTTATGTTCATATACTTTCTGTCTTTTGACGCTGAACCGATTGGCGCTCGCTCGATGCGCGGTCGGTCTGGGATCGATCCCCGTCGGTGGCCCATTGGGCTATTTCTCGTCACAGCTAGTGCACCACGACTGGTATATCAAAGGCCGTGGTATGTGCTATCCTGTCTGTAGGATGGTGCATATAAAAGATCCCTTGCTGCTAATCGGAAAGAGTAGCCCATGAAGTGGCGACAGCGGGTTTCCTCTCTCAATATCTGTGTGGTCCTTAACCATATGTCTGACGCCATATACCATAATTAAAATGTGTTGAGTGCGTCGTTAAATAAAACATTTCTTTCTTTCTGAACCGATTGAGCGCATACATCGAGTAGCATTTGTAGTTAAAATGTGGACCATCTCTAACCAAGAGATGATAACCCAACACCCAGTTGTCTCTTGTAAAAATCAAAGGCCGTGGTATGTGCTATCCTGTCTATGGGATGGTGCATATAAAAGATCCCTTACTATTAATGGAAAAATTTAGCGGGTTTCATCTCTAAGACTGTGTCAAAATGACCATGTTTGACATCCAATAGCCGATGATTGATAAATCAATGTGCTCTAGTGGTGTCGTTAAACAAAACAAACCTGATGACAATGGTTTATAACAAAAATAACTTGCTGACCTACAAACCTACTAAACGTACTAACTTACGTACTGACTTACTACTCAGCTCAGCGCTACTCTGCCCTACGCTGCTCTACTCTACGCTGTTCTACTCTGCTCTATTCTATTCTACTCTACCCTGCTTTACGCTGCCCTACTCCACTCCATTTTACTTTACTGTACTCTACTTACCAAGTACCCTTACTGATTAAGTCCAGTCTAAAGTCAGCACTGGGTCCAGGAGCACGGGTCAGCCGCCACACAACAGTCTCCACCGTCAGCGCACTTCACACCAGGCTCTATGCCGTTGTCTATGCAGCTGTATTTATCACCGGGGGCCCAACAGAAGTGCTGTGTGTCATTACATGCTAAATCGACGGCAACGAAAAGAGAACATGAATGGAAATGAAACAATGACTCAGCATATTTATTCTGAACGGACGCGCGTAAAAACTGGTCAAATAATATTCATTTTTGGTTTAAACAATATATATTTCTGTTTTAACAGATGGGATTGGTCAACAAGCATAGCCTATGTAAAGACCTTTCCCTACATTATACAACTGAAATATTAACTGGTCAACATGGACATGTTGAGAAAAGTATAAGATGTGAATTTAGTACTGAAAAAAATAAAACTATTGTATATTTAACTTGTCAAAATATAAATATTTATTTATAGATTAGCACAGTGAAACAAGAAGAATAGAGAATATGGACGGTTTCATCAGTCAAAACGCTTGCTTTCAGCAATGAAATTGTGGATTGCTTTGCAAGATGAGACTGTTTTCTTTTACTGTTAAGTTGGGATCGCCATATATTAATGTGTTGATATTTAAATTTAAATGATTTAACCTAGATAAGTAAGTCGGGCGCTCTCTGTTGTATAGAGGGCAAAATAAATAACATGAAATGTTCCGAATGTTCAATGTGATGACCACAGGTACAATATGGACTTTCTCCAACGAAACGTGTGAATGTGTAGCCATTCAATATTCATCATTTCATTCAATAACCTGCTCAGTGCAGATATTATACAAGCAATTGTGAACGAAATGAGGATTGTGAATAATATAATTATGAATAACATAAATTAAATGCAAATTTATGAATATTCAACATTAAACATTCAGTTTCTATAATTTTAGATACTGAGATATGGGCAAATATAGAAAGCACGACGACCATATTGACTAACTGGCAACAATGCTACTTTCCTTCTGGCAAGTATTTTTAGAAGGTTTTAAACGTTGCTGTCAAAATTCTACCCATATTAATTAATTTATTATTATTATTATTATTATTATTATTATTATAAAACATTTGCCAGTATACTAAGAAGGGCAACAATAGGATTTACTTCCATTTGTAAACAACGCTTGCCAGGTCCCTTTTTGTGTTTGAGATAATTTGGGAAAAACAATCGGATATCATAACACAAAATATTTGCATCAGGTCCGTGCTTATAAAAATGTTAAGAGTCCAGACTCAATCTCTAATGACGTAACACGCATACAATTTGTATGGCGTTGCCATGACGTCCACGTCTCAGACTCTATTAGAGTCTCGAGTCTAGACCTAAAAGATTTATAAGCACCAGGCTTGAAACCTGACGAGCCTTGTGTAAGTGACTACCATTACAAATAATTAGTATTTAAAATGTTAAAACTCTGTATGTAAAACATGGGCATCGGGTGATACCATCAAATGTGTGGGATATGCAATTATTCATTTGCCGAATGTATTTTGCCTTATTCGGCTTCAGAGTCAGGATGGAGACGGGTAATACCCCATTCTACCTCTCCCCTCCCCCCCCACCCCCCACACACACACACACACTCTTCAAACGCCGATGTACGATTAGTATTCTAATATAACTTACGGACAACTTTTCTGTTATCTTCACACAGCGATCTGTCAACACTAACGATAAACAAAACAAACATGGCGAACGCAACTGTCTTCAACATGTTCCTGAACGAATAGTTCCCTGTGTACATAGACGACTGGTGTACGTCAGAGACTAGAAGGTTGTTTTATACTGCAGCTGTTGAACCCCTGGACTGACAGTTGAGAGATATAATCCATGATCTATTTTATCTACCAATAATATATCAGCATTTAACATGGCACAACACAACACAATAAGTTCCACTTACCATAGTTTGATACCCAATAGCCGATGTATTTTTCATGCTGGGGTGTCGTTAAACATTCATTCATTCATTCATTCACTCACTCATTCATTCACAACACAATAATGTTTTAAATGAATATTTTATCAACTGTGGTGATGTTTTGATGCCATTTTTATTGCTATTGTTTAATAATGTTTTTAAATCGGGTCATTTCCCACATAGTTGGTCGGTTGGTTGTATTATGTCTATTTTTTAAAAAGGAAATATTAACGATGTAGATAATTACAGGGGGATAACTCTGGTCAGCTACTTGGGGTAACTTTTTATCGCGGTTTTAAATGAACGATTATTAAAGTTCAGTCTAGAAAATGGCATCATCACTGACGCACAGTTTTGCTTTAGAAAAGATATGTCTACTATTGATGCTGCTTTCATTCTGCAATCTTAAATAAATGTTAGGACATTGGAGAATAGAAAGCGCTTATATATCACGTGGGGAGGGAGCAGGGAAATGGCATTTTGTTTATGTAAATCACCCACAAAATATATGTTTGCATAGGGGTATAGTGCGGCAGGCCCACCAAACATACATGTGTAAATTAATGTTTGCATGGCCAGTGTAATCAATTTCTGAACAGCTTTTACTATACATTTATTATCTGTAAAACATATAAGACATATTCAGACGCGTGTGCAGGAAATTGTGATGGGGGAGGAGGTAGGTGGGTCTAGACTGTGGCGACCGAAGTTATTAGGGGTTTCGGTCATAATTCCCCCGGAAAATACATTTTAAAAATAAATGGAGCAGGATTTCCCCCGCCACAACCCCCTGCAGCCGCGGCTAATATTGGCACCCAAAAGAACCATGACATGAAATATAGATAAAACTTCAATTATTATTTTGTTCTGGAAACAGAAAAATGAAATATTTACATTCATGATGAAGCTAATGGGTGGAAAATGAAAATTCACAATCCGGATTTGACTGAACATCAACCAATGAATGAGTGTTTAACTCCACCCCAGTACGACACATACATCGACTATGGGTATCAAACAAAAGTAAATAATTATTAAATCAAAATTACCCCCCCCCCCCCATTAAAATCATAAACAAAACACAATTTAAAAAAATGTTTTTACACAGATCAGTAATGTTTTAATAAACTAGTATGTTTTCGCTATTACTAACGCAAAAGTCTGTCTGTCTGTCTGTCTCTCTGTCTCTCTGCCTGTCTCTGTGTGTCTGTGTGTGTGTGTGTGTGTGTGTGTGTGTTCTGTGTTCTCTCTCTCTCTCTCTCTCTCTCTCTCTCTCTCTCTCTCTCTCTCTCTCTCTCTCTCTCTCTCTCTCTCTCTCTCTCTCTCTCTCTCTCTCTCTCTCTCCCCCCACTATCTCTATCTCTGTATCTCTATCTCCTTTTCTGTCTGTATCTGCATCCGTGTTTCTCTTCTTTCTGGAAATGTGTATATGTCGTCTGTGTTACAAGTATGAAAGACAGAATGACTGTCGAAAAATGACAGACAGACAGACAGAAATTACATTACATAGATTACATCACTGCAAATGGTGAATGAAGACATATCCTTCTGTTTGATGGTGCATATAAAAGATTCCTTGCTAATCGAAAAGAGTAGTCCATGAAGTGGCGATAGCGGGTTTCCTCTCTATATATCTGTGTGGTCCTTAACCATATGTCTGACGCCATATAACCGTAAATAAAATGTGTTGAGTGCGTCGTTAAATAAAACATTTCTTTCCTTCCTTTCTTCCAATAGTGATTAAAAAGGGCACTTCAAACGGGAGGAGTGCAGTCATGGGACATCTGTCACACGCACACACGCACACCCGCACGCACACATGTACACACACACACACGCACGCACACAAACACACACAGTGTGAAAGACAGAATGACTGTCGAAAGATGACAGACAGACAGACAGAAATTACATTACATAGATTACATCATTAAAAATGGTGAATGCCGACATAAATAAGAGACGATATCTGTTGAGCCAAATCAAATATCACAGATGCGTCAAATAATGGTGACACCGACCAATTAGATTACACCAATCTACACATAATTTGATCATTTTTATAGATATAAAACAACAGCAGTACGGTCCAATATATGTATTATGCTTCTATGTCAGTTTTCCTGCCAGGATAATAAGCCAATTAGAAAAACAGTCAAAAGATTATTTTTGTATATTTAATGTTGTGGGTTTAAAGGCATACTGTCACGGATTTAAGGACCTTATTTCTCTAAAAATGGATAATACATAAAAAATTACATTAATTGTTGGAAACCAAATCTAGCTATCGCATCACCTTAACTGAACCATGATGGAGTGAAATCCATGTCAACCCTCTCGGCAATTTTAGTTTTTTAATTATGGACCATTGCCATAATTCCATTATTTTTACAAAATATCATTAATAAATGGAGTATGGTGGTTATGAAGATGGTTGAATAAAGTACATTTAGGGACAAATCAATTTTTTTTTTGTTCAGGTAATACTTTGTTAGACCATTAAATAGGTCAGTGGTCTGTGACAATATGCCTTTAATGCAGAAATCGAAAATGATTAAAGTACGTATTACAATTTAAAGTTGTATTTACAATAGATTATCTTCTTTAAAGGGGCTGTAACAGAGTTACATAACGGACAAAACTATTTACTAATTTTGTATTTAAAATATAAAGATTATACCCTAAACAAAATACCCATCAAATAATACAACAATAAAATATAATTTACTAATAGAAAAAAGGGTGCCCTTTAGATGGTGACCGACAGGTAAAACACGTGACATAAAAAGGTATCACATACATGTTTTACATTCATGACCTGTTCTGAACAAGGAGCTGGCGAGGTAAATTTCTTATTTACTTTCGATCTTTACCCGTAGTTATTCAATAAGCCACCGTTTACGTCAAATGACAACATATTATAATTCAAAATTCTCGGGTTAATTATACAGTATGTTTAGAACATAATAATTTGTAGTTTTAAATGTAAAAATAGACAAAATATGTCATATGCTACTACAGTATATACAGACCTTGTTATCACATGGCAGTGTTTTGTTCGTGTTGATTGTAAAGTCCACAAAAAGACAATTAGCTATCACGAAACGAGAGCTGGATGCAGGGGCGGATCCAAAATGTTGTAAAGGGATGTGTGTGGAGGGGAGGGGGGTGGAATAAAAAGAGCAATATGCATTCCTCGGGAAATTTTGAAGTAAAGATGCCAAGAGATACGTTTCAGGGCAATTTATTGCTGCGTATTATGGATGATGATTTACGACAAACAAAAACAACCTCCAATAGTCAGGGACGGGACGTAGCCCAGCGGTAAAGCGCTCGCTTGATGCGCGATTGGTTTAGGATCGATCCCCGTTGGTGGCCCCCTTGGGCTATTTCTCGTTCCAACCAGTGCTCCACAACTGGTGTAGCAAAGGCAGTGGTATGTACAATCCTGTCTGTTTGATGGTGCATATAAAAGATTCCTTGCTGCTAATCGAAAAGAGTAGTCCATGAAGTAGCGATAGCGGGTTTCCTCTCTATATATCTGTGTGGTCCTTAACCATATGTCTGACACCATATAACCGTAAATAAGTGCGTCGTTAAATAAAACATTTCCTTCCTTCCTTCCTTTCTTCCAATAGTGATTAAAAAGGGCACTTCAAACGGGAGGAGTGCAGTCATGGGACATCTGTCACACGCACACACACACACACGTATGCATGCACACGCACAAACACACGCACGCACACAAACACACAGACACACACACAAACACACACACACACGCACGCACACACAAACACACTGTGACACATACACACACACACACGCACGCACACACACGCACTTGGATCCGCCATGACATGCGTTAGAACTGTTCATCTGTTTGAAAGGAGATTCAAATAGTGTTTGTTGAATGACACGTACCTAGCACTGTTGGGAAGTAAAATGTAGTTTGATCTACTAATTATCGAGAGATGAAACCCGCTGTCGCCACTTCATGGGCTTACTCTTTCCGATTAGCAGCAAGGGATCTTTTATATGCACCATTCCACAGACAGGTTAGTACATACCACGGTCTTTGATATACCAGTCGTGGTGCACTTGCTGGAACGAAAAATAGCCCAATGGGCCCACCAATGGGGATCGGTCCCACACCGACCGCGCATCAAGCGAACGCTGTTCCACTGGCCTACGTCCCGCCTCCACTGGGTACACAGACAACAGTGTTCTGAAATATAATTTAATATCTACTTTTAGTGTCAAAACGGTTATAAGTATTGCCTCCAAGAAATGTATATACAATAACACTCTTCAAGGCACTAGGATCGATCCCCGTCGATGGTTCCCATTTGGGCTACTTCTCGTTCCAGCCAGAGCACCACGACTGGTATATCAAAGGTCGTGGTACTAATGTGAAAATGTAGCGGGTTTCCTCTCTAAGACTATATGTAAAAAATTACAAAATATTTTACATTCAATAGCCGATGATTAATAAATCAATTTGCTCTAGTACTGTATTTAAACAGAACAAAATAGTGTTGGCATATCGCAATACTTTCATGATGCAGTACGTAATGGTTTTGCAGTAATCACTTTAGAAACATTATTGATTTATTTTTGTTGGATTTTTAAATATTTATTTTTTATTTTTGGATTGGAGAGCTCATTAAAAAAATAATTATTTTAATACTAATTAATCGAATATGCATATGTTGTATAAATATTTGTGTGTATGATTAGATATATATTTTAAATTATTTATTCATTCATTCATTTCAACTTATTTTCATGCTTACATGTATATCCACTTAAGGATCAAGCACGCTGTCCTAGACACACACCTGGATAATGAGATAGTTATTAGTTGTTGGTGGTTAGTGAGAAAAAGTCGATGTAGCGGCCCTACACCTACCCATTGAGTCGTTAAACACTTTCTGGGTAGGACCCGTACCAGGAGGTAAACCCAGTACTTACCAGCCTTATGTCCGATGGCTTAACCACCACTTCACCGAGGCCGTTGATTCATTTGTCATTTCCCCTGCGCGTGCTGTAACCTCACCGTGGTGCTGGGGTGTAACATTCTCTTTGAGAATGGCCAATACAGCACAAATTGAAATTTTGAGTAAAAGTCAGTATCTATCTGTGATGTTTGTGTTTTTGCACAGTTCTTTACACTGTTTTTATTTAAATCTTGAATTTTTATATTGATGTTAATCATCACCTTATTTGTTTGCATTACCATAGTTTGACACTCAATAGCCGATGTATTTTTCGTGCTGGGGTGTCGTTAAACATTCATTAATTCATTTATTTATTTTAAAGAAGGTCCCTCCTCCTTATTGTGAACATTGTCAGTGTACACTGACTGCGCCACATTTTGGTGGAGTGTTATTATCTCAAGCCGACGAGACATGATATATTTGGCAACAGAAATGTTTTTGGAATCTTTTAAATTCCATCCAGAATTAATTGTAAAGTTTTTGACTTTGACTTCTATACATAGATTTAAAATATACTTACCTTGATTTTATGTATTGTATTATACTTTTCCCCCACAGCTCCTTACACTGTGGTTTTACATAAATATATATACATATTATTTTTATATACTTACCATTTGTGACACCCAATCGCCGATGTGTATTTTTGTGCTGGGGTGTCGTTAAACATTCATTCATTCATTCATTCATTCATTCATTCATTCATTCATTCATTCATTTGTCATTCATACGATCCGTATACTCTGAAGCCCTAGATGTGTTTTCTTTTCACCTGAATACAGAATACCATAATATTAATCATATTAGAGAATGATGGCATTTAACTCCCATGGAATATTATGACCACCTTAAGAAAAAGATTATATTTACACAGTATTAGATGTGTATTGTGAACTGGACCCCGTTCCACGAAGCGATCTTAGCCCTAAGATCAACTTAAATGCATAGGGTAGCTATGCGCTTAAGGTAATCTTAGGGCTAAGATCGCTTCATGGAATGGGGTCCTGGACCACAGTCACTGAGATCCATCTTCCACGCCAGACGTCATATGATTGGTAATCATGGTGCTCATATGTAGCCTAAAGTGGTAATGGACCTTTAGTGGAGGTCTTTCAGATTTGGCATGGTTTACGCCAAGTGAATGTGACCCTAGATCCAGGTTGATTATATTATATATTATAAAATATTTTTAAAAACCTGTCTGGCTCGTATGTGCATTGATTAATAGCGCTTTAATTTTTTTTTTTTTTTTTTTTTTTTTGAAGTGTGTTCGCTTACTTGAAATTGAAAACACCAGGAAATTCCGTAAACAACCTTTCCATTAGGTTGGTCGCCCTTCCTCTTACAACACGGCATAATTATTTCTTCCTAAAACATAGTTTCTTACTTGAACCAGCAATATATACTTTTTTACTAACACAAACATACACAACACGTTACTACAAAGTTACATTTGTTTGCCCACATTAGCCAGAAGAGCTGAATATGAACCTTAACGTTCGAGTGCCTTAAATTATAGTAATAATCTACGTTATGTCACTTCACTCTGACGACAATATCCAAAGAATATTTACATATATTGACATTCGATATTCTTTGTAATATGTATATATAATTTATATAACGGTTAAAGGTGATATGTCACAGCTGCAATAATGATGGTAGCCGCCAAAAATATTTATTAATTTTTGCTTTACAACATAAACTTTGTACGTTCAACTATATGCCTATGTAAATAAAAAATTCTACCAAATAATTCCATGTTCAAACTTAAGTGTGTCACACGCATTAACTAATGACGTAACTGTTTTATATTGTAGTTTCAACATTGACATAGGACCTTTAACTCGAGAATCTCTCACCCCCCCCCCCCCTCTCTCTCTCTCTCTCTCTCTCTCTCTCTCTCTCTCTCTCGTCTCGAGATCTCTCTCTCTCCGTCTCTCTCTCTAAAAATCTCCACTCTCTCTCTCTCTCTCTCTCTCTCTCTCTCGTCTCGAGATTATATGATACTGTGTTTGGGTATCGTCAATATCATATATTAGGAATAAAAATAATACAATTTATTTTTATTCCTAATACAATGTATATGATATTGATGTTATATACACAGAGAGAGAGAGAGAGAGAGAGAGAGAGAGAGAGAGAGAGAGAGAGAGAGAGAGAGAGAGAGAGAGAGAGAGAGAGAGAGAGAGAGAGAGAGAGACGTCCTCAAAATAGGTCAAGAATGCTACATATCATCCTGGGTAGTGGCTGCATGTGCATGACGTGCTTCGTGGTGGACTGTGACTGTGCAAAATGTAATCACATATGTTTGGTGACACTCCAAGGACGAAACGACTCGGGGCGAATCTGGATAAGGGCGAAACGACCTGATACCCCGAAAATGAGCCATTAAATGTACCATTTTCTTCAGTTAATATTTTGAAGTAGGGGTTGTAGTAGGCCTACTGATATTTATGGGTCATAGTTTGGTTGATATGTTGCATAAAGTGTTTTTAAACACAAACGTTAACATAGTCGCCTATGGGAATTTATTTGCAATAGTACACCCTATGTTGAGGCCTAAACGACTGTGGTGCGAAACAGCGTGGTGTAGGAAATACAAAAGAAGAAGACAAGGGCGGTTCTTGTCAAAAGAAAGGGTGAACGTTATGAGAATTTTATTGAGGTTAACTCGACTTGTCAGTGTGTTCGACGGTTATCAACGATATAATCACGTGTATGTTATCTTATATCTATGCTGTGAATCTTTTGTCTGGCATTTTATATACACGATTTTCGTAGGTAGCAAGTATTTCTCTAAGCCTTAGAGAAGACGGTCTCATACCTTACTTTAAATTAATTTGTTGAAAACTTGCAATTTAGTGTATTATATAATATAGGGCCTAAATAATTGTTGTTACGTATATCATAATTTATTATTATATAAACAAACAATTCACAACAGCCTACCAGCAAAGCGAACCCGCTTGTTCTGTTCTAGTCTAGAGATAATTAGGCCTACAGTTAAAGGTAGGGTCAACTCCAACAACTGAACAAGAGCCTTATGTGTTGGAAAGATGCATACCCGGACCACCAACACATACTACTGACACTTTAGCAAATGAAAAACGCCTAATTTTAAAGTTAATAAAAAAAAACCATGATTATTCCTGCAAACTGGGGGCAGCCATTTTGTTTCGTTTTTGTGACATCTGGTGGGATAGCTTGGGGCGAAGTGACGTCAGCACCTGACCATCTCCTGTATGTACAGTGTAAACAAAAGCAGTAATTTTCAACAAGGCGCTTCTCTTTGATCAACCTGACTTGTAAAACAGCATAAATGACGTAATAATATAAACTATTTAACTAAATATATTTCAAGTTGCATTAACGGAACAAAATGGGGTTATAGTATTTTTCTCTGTTTAATAATCCAAAGGAAAAATGTACACTATTACGCCTATTGATATGCTACTTTGGAGCAAAAACGACAACCCACGATACCCAAGTGATAATTTTCTTTTCTTTGGGACTACGTAATTGGTCAGTTCTGTGGTTTTAGATGGAAAAGTCTACTTAATCAATAATTTTACAGAACTATTTACAGTAATAAACCATGTCCATTACAATTTTAGGGGCGACAGGTAATATTCCACAATATCGGTATGTATTTTTGTGTCTAGACAGCTCGTCTGGTTACCAATCAAATACACACCTGCTAATCAGGAATCACAGGTAGAAGCAACTAACAGCATAGAACAATTAACTAAGAAAACACTCCGTGTATCATTTCAGTACGTAGGTTAATGCATGGGCAAAACATTGTTAATTGTTTCGACTTGTTGTGTAGCCACTTTGACAATGGTATTTTATTTTGTATTGAAAAATAATATATATAGTGCTGGATATACTTACTGTTGGCTTACTGGGATGTGTATTATTACAGAACATTGCAATGTATGACTATATATCATCCCGCAAAAACCAGGTAGATTGTGTTTCTCTAGTTCTAAGGCTCATTCCTGACATGACGCGTTAAGTATTACGTAACCACCAGCTCCGCCAGAGGGCGTACTCACTGAGATGGTACAAAATGGCTGCGCCCGTTATATATAATAGTCGTCACATTTAACCGTTTTATTAATTAACTATACGATTATACGTGTTGATATTAAGCAATAATGTGCATTATATATCGTTGAATATGCATACCAGGCCAAATACCTTAATTGTCCTCTCCTTTAACTAAAGTCTATGACAGTCCCTCTTCGCACCCTTGTTTGGGCTCCGTACGTGTACAATAAATATAACATACCTTACCATAATTTCACTAGAAATCTATATTTCGTAAATAGTAGAATTGTTTAATTTTAAGTTGGGTGTATTAGTAATGTTAAAACAAAACACAATTTTGCGTTGGGATTTATCCATCATTCTTAAAACGGAAACATCATGCACCCAGTGTATTGTTATAGTAAAGAGATGCAGAATGACATCTTTCAAACTTAAAATTAGCCATATTATTACAATGCTTCGCCACATTAAAATAAAAAGTGGTCCCATAGAAACCCCCACCAGTTTTAGGATGAAGTTGTATTGAGTTTTTTTGCTCTAAAAATAATAAATTGGCTTGTGTCACCCCCTACCCTAACTTAATGAATCTAGGCTGGGGGTGTGGCTTTGGACAATGTTTTTACATGGCAATATAGGCAGGGCTTCTAGAATTTTTATAAAATTCACTAGCCATGGGAACAGTAATTTAAGAAAGTTTGTTACAGGATATTCATATTTAAAAAAAATAAGACTAAAATACAGCATTTGACAACTTTTGTTTTCACTAACCGTTTGGCATGGTAATATTAGTTGTTTACTACCCCAATATTGAATATCACTAGCCATGGGAGTGGGGCTACCATAATCTAGAAGCCCTGATAGGTGTTCAGGAAAGGTGTAGACAAAAGTGTCCACTAGGTTCATATTCAAAGATCCCTCCCCTCCCCCGATGCAGACCGTGCAGATATCCTTCCTATGAGCCTGTATTCCCATTTGAAATATGTTTCATCCCACTACATGTGAAGGCCTGATAAATTGTGAAACTTGTGCCCAATGCTTTTGTTCTTTACAAGTATAATAAAATATATTTTCAATCAACAATCAATTGCAAACCTGGGACCTTGAGAGTTAGAGCTATAAGTAAGTAGGGTAGAGCTAGCAATTATTAGACGTTCTGGTGTTTATTTTTCAATTTTGCTTTTCAGTAGACTGATGAAGCGATCATATATGAAAATCTACACAAAAACTGGAGATAAAGGTTTGTAATTTTGGGGTTCGTACAAAGTTCTTGAAAAAATTAATAATAGCACTGAGTAATAGTACTACATTTGTTGTATCAGTACCTTACTTTCAAGCTTGACATGTTTTTAATTTGTATGTGGAAATACAGCCCTAAACTTGGCTAAAGTTGCAGTCTTACATACATTTGTACCTCGTCATATTAAATCATTGTTTACTAATTCCAAATACAAACAGAATTACAGTTTTACTAATTCCAAATACAAACACAACTACAGTTTTAATAAACACACAATTTCTCTTCACCGTATTATATAACATTATTTAGGCCTAATATTAATTCAAAATGCAGTTTGAATAAACTCACAATCTCACCTTATCATGTTCCAACATTTAAAATACAAACACAACATCAGTTTTAATTTTATTATTTTAATAATAAACACCATATTACAGGTAAATACTACTTGTGTGAATAAGCATATGAGTTATGACTGGAACTAATCTCATCATATACACATGTATATTATGTAGTTTAAATTTTATTTGTGGTTTCTTTTTGTTTAATTTCCAGGAACATCGGCCACATTTACAGGGCAGCGACGAGTGAAGGATGATGATGTGTTCCATGCCTTAGGTACAACAGATGAACTCTCCTGTGCTGTTGGGTAAAAGTGTAGCACTGTTTATGACATATATATCTTCACAGTACTTACTACTTATCTGATGATGCATTGATAGTCATTTAGAGCCATATCTAGCAGGGTGTACTGAGAAAAATAAGTAAACTTGCACTTTTTAATTTAAAAATAGAATATAGCATATATTAAATATAATATGCCTTAAAGAAATGGATTGTTCACTACAAACTGTAATATTATTGAAATGTTACCCACAGTGACTAAAAATTGTGTGAAAATGGCTGCACATTCCTTGATTTTGGCTTTCAGATAAAACATTAAAACAAATTATTAAGTCCAACCATACTGCAGCCAAAAAAATTATTATTATAAAGCAGACAAAGTTATTCAAAGATATTTTTTTATTAGCATTTTCACTGTGTTACCCTACTTTGACAACAGTGCATGTATATTAAAGTGAATTAAATTGTGATCTAAATCAGTTTTCAGTGAAATCAAATATGTGGTAATGTTTTGTACTGCTGTCACAGCTTTTTTCTTATTTTTGAAATAAATTTATTAATTAAGAATGATGCAGTTCAATGCAGCATTTTTTGCTTTTAAAAGGTCAAAATGTATATTATAATTTATTACATACCAATGGAAGATATTGCTCATGTCATAAGTATCACTCAATATCTAAATAGTGTAATATCAGCGTAACATGAACGTGATGTAGATCACTTGCTGACCCAATTTGTAGAAAAATAACATGTAGTAGGTCTCGACATCTGCTTGCTTCTGCGTTGCGGCTTGTTTGCAGTTGGTTTATAATAAATAAAATACTAAACTAGCTTGCCTGTCATACCATTTTTATGAAACTCGTAAACAGTGTTGGTATCTGACGAGCGAAAGCTTGTCATATACCAAAACTCGTTACTCATTTCAGAAAAATGGTATGAAAAGCAAGCTAGTCTATTCTATATTTATCTCATTCTTGTTAGTTTGGTTGCATTAAGATTCAACTAATACAATCTTTGTTTTAATTTTAAAGGATGGCTGCCGAGTTTGGCAGTGAAGCTGGTCATGATTTTGTTGACAAGCTTGACACAGTGAGTGTTTTTATCACTTTAACTCACTAAGCACTTTCTCGTTATTATGATGAACTTAGCAAAGTTGGTCTTGAAGAATACATGTGCTTTGATCGGAGATAATTCTATATTTTCACTCTTTCTGTTCTTTATCCAAT
Organism: Gigantopelta aegis; assembly: GCF_016097555.1. Lineage (NCBI taxonomy): Eukaryota > Metazoa > Mollusca > Gastropoda > Neomphalida > Peltospiridae > Gigantopelta > Gigantopelta aegis. The sequence continues at coordinate 70,881,779 of NC_054701.1, forward strand.
CAACTGATGGAAATATTTTTATTCCTTTCATGGACAGAACACTGGCGAAGTCAGATGTTGTGCCCATGACAGGCGTGCTTAAACAGTTTTTTGATGGTAGCATACCAAAAATTACCCACACCCACACAAATGTTTTTATTTCTGGTAAATTAGTAATAAGTAAATGACACATGGTAGATGTTTGTTATTTTCAAACTGTTTATAGTCCCCATATTCAGACAAATTGATGTGAACAATTTTTTTTTTTTTTAAACTTTTGTATTTATTTTAACTATTTTCTTTTTTGTTTAAGATTTGCAGTATTTTGTACATTATTGCATTTTTATTATTTTATTTAAATTTTAGATTCAGTGTATGTTACAAGACGTTGGCTCCAGTGTTGCTACCCCTGCAAGCTCAGCCCGAGAAATGCACAAACGTGAGTGAATTTTGTTGTGATTTAGGCATTTAAACAGTTAATCTTGTTCCCCCCCAAAAATTTATGTTAAATCCAAGTTCTTTCAATTTAGTTCATTAGTTTTCTAATTTTATTTAATTACACTACAGAATAACTTTGCTGTTTCTAATTGTCATAATGAAGAAAAGAGGACACATTATTTTGCTCAAACCATCAACTTCATATTTTTGCAAACTGCCAGTTGCTTACATGGTGATTTGTTACATTCTAAAATGTGTAAAGGTAAGGAATACCAGATTTTTATGTATTTAAAAAATGCATCTATTCTATACTGCTTTAGGCTGATTTTCAGACACATTAGTCTAATATAATTCACCTGCTACAACTGTGTATGATCAGCACCAGATATTGGTACCATCTTAACTGTAATCCTTGTCCATATTTATTTTGGCACCACGATTGAACATTGGTAATAAAATTGTTTTAACTAATAAAGCAATTATAGACCTAAATTTAAGACTTTTAGCAAACAAATATAAATTTAAACGTCATTGTAAACTGATGGCGAGTGTGTTCTGTATTGTGATTGGTTAATTACATTCTTTTTCCGGGATCAAATAGACAATAACACCCAGAAAGCTAACGATGTCATTAGAAAGTGACGTCATTAGCAATTGGAACAGGCAAAGTTGATGATTCAAGGGTCTACAGTTAGATTGTAGCCAGGTATTTTTTTGAAGAAATACCAAATATACAGTTAGTTCCATTGACAAACGATCCAGTTTACAATGGAAATAATCATATGGTGTTTTTGGATTTGCGGGTGTTATTGTCTATTTGATGCCCACAAATATTTCATTTTTTACCTCAGGCTAGTGACTTCGGTCAAAAATGACATTTGCAGGATCAAAGAGACAATAACACCTGCAAATCTAAAAATTCCATGTAGTTATCTCCTAATTCGAAATTACAATAATAACTGGTGTAGCAATTCACCATACAGTCACAATTTAAATCTCTAATAAAAGAAATGCATTATTATACATAATGTGTTTAGCAATGTTAAAGTTATATGAACTTGTACGAACTTGACTAATGGTAAGTGACCCCAGCCCAACAGTAAGTGACCCAGGGCTAGCTTTGGTTGAGCAAAACAATTCGCCAATTGTCTGTTAAACTTCAAAAATTGAAAATTGTCAGTTATTTTCTACAAAATGTCAATTGTTACATGAAATTATTTCGCCAAACTATATAAAAATTCACATTTGGCGAATTTGGCAAGTGCCAGAGCTAGCCCTGAAGTCATCAATAAAAGACAAAAGTTTAATAATTATTTTCTTTACTTGTGCTAGTAACCTAGGTAAAATATCACATGAAGTAACTTCCGGTCACCTAAAATTTTAAAATATTGTCCCATGGGAGAAATTTACTAACTAAATTAATTCCCATCTAGTTAGTCGTACATGTAAAAGCATCAAAGTGTAGCGTGTTCAGCTCATTCAAAATAGTGATAAAAATATTAATCGTCAACTCACGTTATACTGGCATAAACATGGGATATTTTGAGTATTTCTACACTTGCCTTTCATAATTTTGATTTATTATCTATGGAACAGGCCTGGTGCTTATATAACTAATAGAGTCTGAGACAGTAATGTCATGACAACGCCAAATTGTATGCATGCGGCAGCATTAGAGATTGAGTCTGGGCTCTTAAAAGTTTTATAAGCACGGGCCCAGCTCTCATAAATTTACAAAAATTCATTTAGAATTATTATCAGTGGATTTCTGCTCTGCTATTTCCAAGTGGAGAGGCTTCTTAATCTATGATGACTTTTAACATTACCATCATAAAATACTGCCATTCTCTAATTATTATTATTAATAATATTATTTTGTATTTATTTACAGGAAAAACTGACTTTGACAGTAGCTATGTTAATAGATTGGAGATGTGGATTGACGAAATGACAATGGAGTTACCCCCCTTGAAAAACTTTATTTTGCCAGTAAGTTAACATTAATTCATCTACTTGAAAGGAGAGACATACTGTATGTTCTTCATTTTTGAAAAGTTTGCTTTTTGTTTAACGACACAACTAGAGCACATTGATTTATTAATCATCAATTTTATTTTAAGCATGTTGCATTGAAATATTCTCAGGCAATATTATTTTAAAGAAGGAAAAAACCCACACACTCTGAAATACAATTTTGTTAACACATGATTTAAGAAAATGTCTGGCCTTTATTCTTACAAATGACTGCTGTATTAGTATTAACTACATGTATGTGTTCTCTTGTTCATCCATCCATACACAGACAAGATAGAATTTATGTAGGCTTAACTTCTGATCCAGCTTTTTTTACATACCAGACGTAAATAACCACTGATTTGGAAAATTCAGTGTTCTTCATTTTTGAAAAGTTTGCTTTTTGTTTAACGTCACCACTAGAGCACATTGATTTATTAATCATCTATTGGATGTCAAATATGTCATAGAGAGAAAACCCACTACATTTTTTCATTAGTGGAAAGGAAAGGAAATGTTTTATTTAATGACGCACTCAACACATTTTATTTACAGTTATATTGTGTATTGTGTACATGCATGTATTATGTTTTTTTAATTCATATATTTTAACCACAAATTTTCATTCACAAACATAATTACCAGTATTTTATACTTCTGCCATTATACGATAACTTCAATATAACATTCATTTAAGTATAATTAGATTTCTTAAAACATTATATTTTGCAGTCTGGAGGGAAAACCGCTACTTCATTACATCTGGCCAGAACAGTGTGCAGGCGGGCTGAAAGAACGTAATATATATATATATATTATTTTTTTAATTCAAAGTGGACTACATGTAATTAAAGATTTTGGGTGGGAAATAATTGTGGATTTCTGAAATTTTTTAACTTTCTTAGATCATTTGGAGCAATTTCTGCTCAACCAAAGCTAACCCTGCTTGGGTGAAATCTTTTTAATGACACACTCTTTGTATACAGGCACATTTTGTCAGTCCCTCTGAATTTTAAATGCAGGACCCATTCCATAAAATTATCTTATCACTACAATCATCATAAATATCATCATGACTGTAACGTTTTCCTGTAACAACCTATTGTGTCTGTACCTTTTTCCTATGATAGCCAGCCTATTTAAATGATTGAGGCATGTACTTCTGCACACCCTTTCTCTTTGGCTTAATCCTATGGGACTTCCAAATTCCATAGCACCTACCATTCTCCATCTGTTACCAACCTTGATTGGACTGCTGGTACTCCCTTGCACCTGCCAGTGCAGGCAGCCCCTCCTTCACCCTCCCCACCCTTTCCTGTCTTGTGCCAAAGATAGGCGTGCTCTACAACAGCTTGCTCTGAATGTGCACATTAAGTCCTTTTCCATTCCATACTTCTGCAGATGGGGAGGTGCATATAAAATGAATTGCTTCTAATCAGTAGGAAGACATGGGGTAAGGGGTTTCTCATTTTGTAGATTAAGGAAAAGAAACACTAAATGCAGCACATTGTAAACTTTGGCTATTTGGTTTCTAAAACACCAACATACTCAAATAGTTAGCTGTCGTGTTATATCTAGACACTAATTCAAATTCATTTGCCTTGTGACCATGCCTTCTGGCCATAATACCCTAAAAACAACAATTCTCCAGCAGTTGAGGCCAGTGGACATTGCCATTTGGTTTGACAAATTCGAGGTCTACTTGCTAGACCAAGTGTTACAACTGCCATCTGTTTAAATATATCATAGACTTTAAAATGGATTAAAACAAACTCTCTTCATGTCGAGACTCTCAAGTTAAATGCAGAATTAATTTTATTTGGTGTAGAAAAAACAACTAAAACAGATTTTTTAATCTTGTTTTCCAAATTCTTTATTTATAAAAGCAAAATGAAAAATATCTTGCCAAATATTGAACATTTAAAGAATAAATTCTACATAAAGTAACAAATTGAATAATATTTTTACTTCACTAAAGGTAGAAAAGCTGATTTTGATAAAAAAAAATGGTAAAAATATGCAAAACGTTTTTAAAAAGAGTAATAATATGAGAAAGTACAAACTTCTGATTATCATCTGTATGAATATTTAGAGAATAACTAACAAGCTACGAGAAATTATGAATTATCTGTCCTGAGTGAATGAATGTTGTAAATCAGAGCCTTTGGAGAGTGTTTTACAACATTCATTCACGAGGGACAAATAATTTGTACATGTAACTCCTCGTAGCGAGTTGGTTATTCTCTTTATTACCCATTGTCAATTTTAACTGATTTTTAATGTAAAAATTTCTCTGCAGTCTGCAACAAAGCCATTAGCCATTACATCATATAATCTTACGCGCATTACATGATGTAATGTAAGTGACATCATATAATAACGGCATTCTTTTTACAGCCCAATTTTTACAGTACAAAATAATACAACTGTATTTGCATTTGAAAATAATTATTTTTATATATTACTAAAGCCGCTGCTTATGAAAATATACCATTTCATGTTTACAAAAAACAAATGAGTCCATTTGTTTTTGTAAATCTTTGTAGATCGTATAACGTATGTGTAATCTGACTCATGAATGGAAACATTATATGAATGAAAGTGAAGTTCCGGCCATGGCAAGAACCAACCAAACGTTGTGATTTTTAAGCCAGCCAATCAGTGGCTGTAGAAGCAATCTGCACACTGTGCAGTGATCGAAAAAATATTACCCTGTATATTTGAGCCCGTATGGGTAATAAATATGTATATAATATACATGAGTACGGTATGCAAAGGCATGAGTGGAAACTGTCAATTGTAGTATGAGATTATGTTTGTCTTGTTACATTTGGGTCTGAAAAACAAAACCCATAATTAATTCAATTATCAAATGTTCTATTCCCAGTGTTGGTGAGACTTATAAAGAAAGAATATTGTAAGGTGATGATTCAGGGCTCCCCAACCCTGACATGACCTATTTTCTGGGGATAATAAAGAATTTGAAGAAAAAAAACAAAAAAAATCTCTCATAGACTTATTTTTAAATATGCTGACCAAGTGGGGTGAGATGTAGCTCAGTGGTAAAGTGCTCGCCTGGTGTTTGGTCAGTTTAGGATAGATCCAAATCAGTGGGCCCATTCCACTATTTTGTTGTTCTGGCCACAACTAGTATTTATAACAAAGGCCATGATATGTACTATCCTGTCTGTGGGATAATGCATATAAAAGATCCCATGCAACTAATTAATTTTCCTTTTTCCATCTTTCAGAGTGGTGCCTTTAGTCAGAGATGGCGAGACTGAAGAAGAAGTCCTCAAGTTTCTCAACAGGTTTGTGTCAGTGATAAAATGGTAGTTTTAGTTCTAATAAAACATTAGTGTCAGGAACAGATCTAAGGAGTGACATGTGGATACATTTGATACCTTTGACCCAGTGTTATTTCAGATGTTCAGGAGATTCCTTTTTGTGCTGTCCTGTCCCCCTTCAGAAATCCTAGTGTTTTTTGTTTTTTTAATTTGAGGGGTAGGGGAAAATAAGTGCATACCCCTTACCTCCACCCCCACTACTTATATGGTTTTACGGTACTGGTAAGTGACATTCTGTCTGAGAAAGGATATAAAAGATTCTGTGCCTACGTTTGGAAAGTGTAGCCTATGTGGCTGCACTTGGTTTTTTTTCATTCTCAACCCTGTGTCACAGTTACCTTATATTAGATGGAGAATGTAAATATTCTCTGAGTCTTTGATTACACTGATATTGCTGTAGTAGTGTGTGTTTAAAGTGCTCCTACTGGCAGTAGCTAGTGGGAATTTTCCTATTAGCTCAGTTGGTAAAGTGCTGGACTCTCGTATTGAGAGTCTGTGTTTCGAATTTCCTCAGTGAAGGTTGATTGTTCTGCTACATTTGGAGCTGACGTAGGGACTGGTTGTTTTCAGAACACAAGAATACAGAACCCAATCAGGACCTGAAAGAGTCCAGCTGCTTGTGGACCACAGCTCCTGGACTCCATTTTAAGGGGGAGTATGTAGTAGTGTTGGTATAAAGTGCTGGACGTGCCTTGTGGGAATTCTCCTATTAGCTCAGTTGGTAGAGTTCTGGACTTGCATATTGAGAGTCTGTAGTTCAAATATGTTTGATTGCTTTCCCAGGTTCATGCTATTGGGATGTTAAATATTAATTCACAGACATGTCACAAGATCACATTACGCTTTTGTTTTACAGACTGAGTGATTTTCTCTTCACCGTAGCAAGGTATGCCGCCATGAAGGAAGGACGAGAGGAGAAAGTATACAAGTCTGCCTCGAAGAAAAGTCTGCCTGAAGATGCTTAGGACATTCATTTTTTACAAATAATTTGCTTTAACAAGAACTGTGAAATCTGAAGACTAACTTGAATTGGAACACTGTATGAGTTATATGGATTATATAAAATATGATGAAAATGCACAATTGATTTCTCTCAAAATGTACATTTGAATGCTGTCTAAAACTGAACAGCTCGGTATTGTCTCAAAATGTGTAACTGAATGTAGTCTAAAAAGTGCAACTGAATTACTCTGAAAATATACAAGTGAATTCTCTTTGAAAATATTTAACAGCAAATGTTCATCTAAATTCTGTCTAAAATGTATGGCTTAATTTTCTATGAAAATGTACAACTGAATTCTGTCTGAAAATGCCCTATGTGTTGTGAAAAAAAAAAGATGATTAATTACACTTAAGAGTTTAAGAAACAAAATGATTATCTCAGTATGGACTGAACATGACTTGATAAAGTGATACGAATTTAGAAATTGGTTATGGACCACTACTAATGTGCAGTGCTATAGCCTCTATTAGAAATTCACGAGAAAAAATAGTTACATCCCCTAACCACTTCCGGCTTATTTATTAACGTCAAAAAATAAACGAACAAGGGCCTTTGTTGCAAGCGACTGGAGGGTAAACGCGCCGGAAATAATTTAGTGGCTAATTGGGGTCGCTTAGCACTATGCAAATCAAGGGCAGGTAAGTATGTTTCTAAGAGAGGCTGTTGTTAAACCTGCCAGTTGTAGTTTGTTTTTACAAATGAAAAAAAGAAGAATATTTCATTAAATTTATTTGGAAATATATACTTTCTGATTGTCATTGCTTATGTTTTAGATGACAATAAATATTAATAATAAAATATAATTGGTGTACAAAAACTCAGCAACAACAACATATAATTAACAAAAGCCCTCGGTTATTTAGAAAACTTCTTGTCAGAATAAATTGCATCTAAAACATGATAAAATATTTTGTCCATCAGTAACTTGAAATTATATAATCGGGCCCTTCAGACAGATGTTTGAAGATAACATGGAAAGGGGTGGTAAAATAATAATAATAATATACTGAACACCATTGAAAACTCACTCGTCACATTTGTAACGGTAAAAAGGATATGAAAAGAAAAAACCCACAACATAATACATTTGACTGATTTTGTACAACTGGATGCAATAAATAATCCCGAATTGTAAATAAGGGTTGCGGTTATTGTGTGTTATATACCAACCTATCACATGCGATATGAATTTAGCAACTGAAAATTTTCAATGAAGTTCAGTATAATAACAAAACATAGCACAGGCTGAATTTAGAGGAGAGACAGTCACCACACCACCAACCGACATCATGTTCTTTTGGTGGTAATCCAGTCTTTGTCCTACCAGTTTTGTTCCTCACTCAATGTGTCGGAACATTTATTTAGTACCAATATTCCTCTTATAATATTGTCCTCACTTCTGCCCCTCCTTTATTCTCCCCGTGCCGTGAATGGCAAAGGCCCAGAAATTATCTCCCGGGGTTACGTTGTTATTATACACACTATATTCTCGATTTAAACGGCTGTTCGGTGGTGTGATTTGAAGCAACTATCGCATAACATTACTTTGTCCACCACTGTACGAACAGGAAAAGTGGTCATATTTTTTCAGATGATGGAGCATTGCACAAAGAAAGACTAAAGACTGCATAACAGATCTATTATATGACCAAAAATAACAAAAACCAACTGTGACTCGCTGGAGACCAAGACGTTTGTATGTCATTGCCAAAAACCTATCCCTCAGCCTATTGGTGTGGGGTTTTTGTTTTATTATTTAATTATTTATATATTTGAATAAAATCTAGTTGAATTATTATATTTTCTTCTTTTTTAGGTATGTTATGTGGAAATTTGTTTATTTTTGTTTTGTTCACTGCTTTTTGGTGGGTTTACAAGTACCTTGTCCTATCCCCCATGGCATTGATCATGTTGGTTGTCAATTTTTTTTTTTTTTTTTTTTTTTTTTTTTATTAATTTATTTTTAATAAATAATTTTACAAAACTAAAAAGAAGTGTTTTAGAAACAACAAACTGTACAGGGCCAGCGAAATGTATTTGAAAGTGGGAATGGGGGTACTAAGTAGTGTGCTGTCAGTTCGAAAGTTATGGCGCGTGTGTGTGTGTGTGTGTGTGAGAGAGAGAGAGAGGGGGGGGTAGGAGGGAGAGAGAGAGGGGGGGGTAGGAGGGAGAGGGAAGTCTGGCCCTACCTAATAGTTTTTGTCATGTTCCCGAAAACAACATTTTTTGGCAGAATAAAATTGTATTTTCTTCACTCTGTATTTGATTATTCCTTTGTTAATCTGTCTACTGTATTTTCTTTTTATACTAAGATATTTGAAATTACTGATAAAAACACTTCCAAAGGTTGCTGTGATGGTGGTGTAAACAAATAATTCAACTAAAGGTCAAAATGCTGAAATTAAAGTAATGGCTAGGAGTAGCCTGTGTGGTGGCCATGGGTTTACCTTCTCAGTGAGTCGGTATATTGGCCAAGTGTCAAAATTACCATGGGCCAAAATTATGAAGGCTATTTTTCTGAAACGGATGTTTAACACCAAATTTAAAATGTGCTGAGGTGTTGTAATACAAATATTCATTTTCCTTTTCATTTAAGAATTGAATGTTATATTTTTGACGTTCATGCGATGATAAATATCAAAAGCGTTTTACGCACGGTATGAATGGCGTAGCACCTTAGCGCGAACCCGTTCATACGTAAGTGCGTTACACGGTGTTGGTGTTTATCATCGCATGAACGTCAAAAATATAACGTTCAATTCTTATAATTCCAAATGCGTTTATAGTGCCATTATACAAAACTATATTAAAAAACCCAATCGAACTCTATTCCACAATGATTTACAACTGCGAGTGCGAATAATTTTTACATGCTCATATACCACTAGAGTTTCAAAAGGGACATTTTTGAATTTTACATCCAAAAATTAAATAGTGGGCCTTTAAAATTTTGATGCGCATCTCTAATTAATATAATTAATAAAGAAAATTCTACTCATTAAATTTGGTCGCAAGATTAGATCGGGCGGTCAGAAAGAGAAGATCGGTGGCCTGACTCGGGAGGGGGGGGGGGGGGGGGGGGGGGGGGGGGGGTGGCATTGGTAAAAAAGTTAAAGATTTAAAAAAAATAAGTAAAAAAGCCACAAATAAAAAGAATTGACTGCTCGGTCGAATATTTATATAATAGCATTTTAGAAGGACAGTCCAAAAATAAATAAGAGAAAGAAGAGAGGATCGGACTATTTAATAATATTTAAAAAAAGAAAGTAATTTCGACATAAACTTTTGAACGAAGGTCTAAAAGTTTGAAAGTCCGATCTATATGTCCACGTTAAGGCCGTTAGGGTGCTCAGCTTGTAGAGACGAGATGGGTTGCATCACGTCAGGAAAACCCCTAGATTGACAGTCAATAGACGTTGAAGGTGTAGTGCTGTGCTGAAATACAGATCTTGAGAAGCCGGATCCGTCTGAACGAGAGAGAGAATCAGACTAGGGTATAGTCCAGTCGTCATGGGTTGGTATAGTGGTGCGGACGGGCCCGACTCCGGAGGATAGGGCCTACGAGATGGTATCACAATAAAACAAAGTAAAGTCTAGAAAAGAGTAGTAGGGGCCGACCCCGCTTCCTATTTCATAGAGTGGGCGGTCAATCTTCCATTGCTGCTAGGACAGGCTCGGACATGTATACAACTGTATACACAAAAAGGGGAATTCCCTTTGAAAGTTACATTCGTTTTTTCCGTCAAATTCCGATTCATTATAATGATTTACATAAGGTTTTATCAATTTTAATTTTTTGAATCAAATGTGGATAAAAACGTTATAAAATTTAAAATAACTTAATATCTGCTGATAAAGCAAACAGGTTTTTAAAAAAAATATCAAACGATAATTAATTAAGAATTGTACGGAAGCCCGTTACCGCCACTAGTAAAAAAATTTTTATTGCGTTATTACGAGATAACATTGCGTTATAACCAGATAATTATTGCGTTATTACGAGATAGCATTGCGTTATTATGAGATATTATTGCGTTATTAAGAGATATCATTGCATTATTAAGAGATAATTATTGCGTTATTATGAGATAACATTGCGTTATTACGAGATAACGTTGTATGCGTTATTACTTATATGTTTGACGGACGTGGTGATTGCTGCAAGTGGATATGGCTGACCTTGATTCTCTATTGCGGTTTTATTTCAACATGTGTGTGTCACAGAGGATTATGCTTGAATTGTTGGCTCATAACCATCAACAAATCATCAGTGAAAGAACATTGCAGTTGAAACTGAAAAAACTGAAATTACGGAGGAGAAAAGACAAGTCAGACATTGTCGATTTGGCGGAATTCTTACTGGAAGAGATACAGACTTCTGGCTCACTGCATGGGTATAAATGGATGCATTTGAAATGTTTGCATGCTGGACATATAGTTGATCGAGAAACTGTACGTACTCTTTTGCTCTTACTAGACAAGAAAGGTGTTGAACGAAGGAAATCTGGTCGTTTATGCCGAAGACGTTATTCAAACAATGGACCAAATCATTGTTGGCATATAGATTCCAATGATAAATTGAGGCCATACGGAATTTTCATAAATGGGTGCATAGACGGATTTTCCAGATTGTTTGTATGGTGCAAAGTTAGTGGCAACGGGAAAGCAAGAACAACAGCAAGATCCTTCTTAAAGGCTGCTGAAAACAGAGGAGGATGTCCTCGGCTCGTCCGGACAGATAATGGCGTAGAAAACGCAGACATTCTGAAAATTCAGACATTCCTCAGAAGAAACCATAGAGATAATCAAGCTGGTGATGCCAGTGTTCTGGCTGGAGACAGCAGACTCAATCAACGGATTGAGTTTTGGTGGGGGATACTGAGGAAGGAATGCTTACAGTTCTGGATGGATCTATTCAATGAGATGAAAGAAGATTGCTATTTCACTGGGGATAAGCTAGATAAAGACCTTGTCAGGTTTTGCTTTTTACGGTTGATACAGGTAATGTTGTTGTTGTTTGCGTTCTAAAATACAGTTTACAAAACAAATATTGCTCGATGACATCGCTCATAAATGTTTTGTATCGATTGACAAGCAATCGGGAGCTCCTTTGTCATGTAATCAGGGTTTATCTAGCTGGTACCAAATCATGTTCAAGTCAAACCTACAGACCCGTACACGTTCAGTGTTACATCTAAAACGGCAATGCTTCGCGAACGCTACAGTAACGCCACGGTCAAAGGGGAACACTCAACGTACATGGATCTGTAGCTACTCCTCCGAGTCTATCGAGACTGACACAGATTTCTAAACCTGTCGTCGGAGGATATTCCACTCCATGCCGTTGCATCATTGTTTGATTAATGCTACATTACATTAAAAACAAAAGTGAACAAAAACAGATGCTCAAACAATATATTAAATACACTGTGACTAGAAACATTATTATTCAGAATCGTTTGTATTTCATTCTTCGACGGATCGTCCACCTTAGTCCATATAGTACATACACAAAATTCTCAATATTTTGTATACCCCCCTGTACGCATGGCATACACAATGAGCCAGACACCCCCGCCCCCGTACACATACGCATCCAATAGAAATGAAATTGTGAACATACATTGACATTTGAAATGGTTTGATACCTGCAAATCGCTCTGATATCGTTTTGTACGTGAACAATCGTCATTTCCGTATCAGGTACGAAATGTTTAGATAAAACGTACGGAAAATCAAGGAAACATGTACTAAATTTAGATCAGATGCACTGCAATGCGTTAATAACGTTATGACTTTTTGCGTACATACGCATTTGCCCTGACTCCCCTTCCCCTGTACGCACACTGTACGCATTGAACTGGACACACACACACACACACACACGCCCGCCAGTGCCTACGTATTATACGGACGACCCCTTATTTTATTTTATTTCATGATGCTTTTTATTTCTTTTTCCATGTTTGATATAGACAAAGTCGTTGAAGTGTGGAACAGCCATAAAATCAGACGTTCAAGATTGAATGGATTGCAAAACGCTACACCCGCAGTGCTGTACTGACTTCCACATCTGCATGGATATACAGACTGTCTTTGCCAAGTAGAACCCTTGGATATCGAAGTCTGTTGTGACGAAATCCTGGATGAACGTGAACTGCCATGTGATGAAGATGTATACGAATTATGCACAATTCTGATGGATGAAAACAACCTCAGTCCTGCACGGGATGCGTATGCCGCCGTTGATCTGTATATCGAACTCAGAACTGAGATTAAGCGAGTGCTGTAGTTCCTGTGTTGTATGTGTAACTACGTAATTCCTTATGTGAATTTTGTGTATGTGTGTGTGTGGGGGGGGGGGGGGGGGGGGGGGGGATAGCAGGAAATGGGACTTCGTTGTACTGAAAAGACTTTAAAATTATGTATATTTGACTTGATTTGTAAACGAATACAAATGCAAAAAACCGTCAGATTGTATGTGTCGATATATGCATTTAAACGTTTCTAAAATTATAACTGACACGTTCGTATTTCAACCATGCAGAGATACGATTTTAATCGTAATAACGGTTTTGTCGTTCAGATTATAGTCGTTATTACGGCTTTTCACCATCAGGTGATTTTTCTTATTCTTATTAGGGCATTCACGATCAAATGGTTTTCTGTTTTTATACGCCCCTAGGCGACGGTATCCGTCCGTCCGTCTCTCAGTAAACTTTATGTCTGGAGAACTACATACATTATGCACTAGTCAGGGAAACTAGTCTCACATTTTCTATCGGGTTACTTTCAAATGTGGTAGATGTGCAGTTCCGTTAGCTGTTCTGATCTGATGATTTTACAAGAGTTATGCCACTTTTTGTACTTCGATCATGCGAATTATACAAATCTTGTCTGGAAAAGAAATACTCACATTGGTAGGCATAACCCCCATCCTACAGTTCGATAAGGTGAAGTTAAGCATTTCATGATATCATCGCTTGATGCGCGGTCAGTCTAGGATCGATCCCGTCGATGGATCCATAGGGCTACTTCTCATTTCAGCCAGTGCTCCACAACTGGTTTAACAAAGGCCGTGGTATGTACTATCTTGTCTGTGAGATGGTGCATATAAAAGATCCCTTGCTGCTAATCGAAAAGAGTAGCCCATGAAGTGGCGGTAGCGGGTTTTCTCTCTCTCTCTCTCCTCTCTCTCTCTCTCTCTCTCTCTCTCTCTCTCTCTCTCTCTCTCTCTCTCTCTCTCTCTCTCTCTCTCTCTCTCTCTCTCTCTCTCTCTCTCAATACGTGCGTAGTCCTTGACCATATGGCTGAAGCCAAATAACAGTAAATAAAATGGAGTGCGTCGTTAAATAAAATATTTCCTTCCTTCAGGATGTCAAGCCAGATACATTAAAAACAACACCAATAGATTCCGATCACCTACTACGAGCCTCGCGTTAGGATTACAGTATGGTCTGGATTCAGAATAATAGGTTAAGTTATCACATTAAGGCCTGCGACATGGTAAACCCTGTTTTCGTTGTGGAAAACCCCGCCCCCTTCCTCCGACTTGGGGTTCCATTCGTTTTTTTGTAGGATAGGGTTTACCGGATGATCATTGGACAGGTTGCCGGGTTGTTCCGACAATCGACACCAAGTTGGGTTCTTTTGGCGAATCCTTTGGGGCCTCCAAGTTTTCTGGTTTAATTTCTTGTTTTTTCGTTTATTAACAAATTCTTGAAAAAAACGGTTTTTTGGCGTTTATTTACGGGCCACCTTTTGTCCCCTAGGGCCGCCTTTGGGGCTGGGCCCCCTTCTAAAAGAAATTAAAAGCGGGGCGCCTTTTTACTTTAACTTTTTTTTTCTTTTTTTTTAAATTTACAAAACCATTCTATTTTCAAAATTTCCCCCCACAAACCTTACCCCCCCCTCCCCCATCCCAGCGGGCCCACCCGGGCGACCGGGAGGGGCTTTCAAAACCCTGGTATTCACAAACAATTTCCCTCATCACCTGGCACGGGGT
>NC_054701.1:71796763-72003005 GCF_016097555.1 Gigantopelta aegis
TGATACACTGTCACACTGAACAGTTACTGTCTGATACACTTTCACACTGAGTAGTTACTGTCTGATACACTTTCACACCGAGTAGTTATTGTCTGATACACTGTCAAACTGAGCAGTTACTGTCTGATACACTGTCACACTGAGCAGTTACTGTCTGATACACTGTCACACTGAGCAGTTACTGTCTGATACACTGTCACACTGAGCAGTTACTGTCTGATACACTGTCAGACTGAGCAATTAGTCTGATACACTGTCACACTGAGCAGTTACTGTCTGATACACTGTCACACTGAGTAGTTATTGTCTGATTCACTGTCACACTGAACAGTTACTGTCTGATACACTTTCACACTGAGTAGTTACTGTCTGATACACTTTCACACTGAGTAGTTATTGTCTGATACACTGTCACACTGAGCAGTTACTGTCTGATACACTGTCACACTGAGCAGTTACTGTCTGATACACTGTCACACTGAGCAGTTACTGTCTGATACACTGTCACACTGAGCAGTTACTGTCTGATACACTGTCACACTGAACAGTTACTGTCTGATACACTTTCACACTGAGTAGTTACTGTCTGATACACTGTCACACTGAGCAGTTACTGTCTGATACACTGTCAGACTGAGTAGTTATTGTCTGATTCACTGTTAGACTGAGTAGTTATTGTCTGATACATTGCCAGATTGACTTTCGCTATCACCTTGTTACCCAGTGCGACAAACTATCCAGAATTTTTTGGAAAATCCGGAATTGTTTTTCATTATCCGGAATTTCAGAATTAATACCAAATATCAAGACAAACAGACTGAGTTTCAGTGTGGCTGTTTATTGCATTAGGCAAGCAAAGCAAGTACTATAGTACTGTCGGAAATAGAATAAAAATGATTTTCGTCGATTATTTCTTACATATTAAACAGACAAGTAAATATTTTGTAAATATATATTTAATTATAGTCTACCTAATTTAGCATTTCCTTGTTTTGGCTCTCATTAATGTACAAAGTGGTGTTTACTCTTGAAATTAAAAGAAATACGTCAGTAAACAGGTGATTTGTGAACTTTATTGGTCAACATATGTCAATTTCATTGCTGTTACAATATGTGAGGGACCGTTTCTGATGATGGTTTACCCCTATTCCTCAAAAACTAAATATTTGTAGACATTTATAAGTAACTTTTGAGCAAAACTGTCAAGAACCATTTTGAGTTTGTAATCTATTTTCCGGTATTAAAGGTGCTATCTCAAAGTTGCGTAATGACAGCTATTGCAAATCATGTTTTTATTAAATTTTGCTTTAACATTTAAAGACTACACCTTTAACTATATGCCCATAATTATGATTATAGGAAATTATTTTATCTACTTGTAGAAAATACAGTTTTATTGGAAAATCTTTATCACAAACAGATGATCACATATAACTTCTGATATAGCACCTTTAAGTGGTTGCAAGATTGTGTACATTTCTACTGTATTTATATTGAATTTATATTCACTAAATATGCTGGTCAAAATTAATAATTTATACTGCAATTGAAAATAATCAGTTATCTTGCAGTTTTAAATTAAAAGTTTGTTTACGGGTAAATGAAATTGACACATATCCATCAAAATGTGTTATAGTCTGTTCCAATAAAGGTCACAAAATCCTGTTTACCGACATCTTTATTTAAATTTCAAGAGTAAACACCACATTGTACATCAATGAGAGCCCAAACAAGTAAATGCTAAATTAGGTAGAGTATCATTAAATAGGTATTTACTAAATATTTATTTGTCAGTTTAATATGAAAGAAATAATTGACGAAAATTATTTTTATTCTATTTCCGACACTACTTTAGTTGTTAGAACTATCAAACAAGTTAACAGCATTATAATATCTAGACATGCATGAACGGAAACTTTAATTATGTTGTAAAATTACTGACGAACAATAATGGCGTCGATACGTTGTTTAATATGCGGCACTGAATTGAGCCTCCCCAAAACTGTTTAAAATCTATGGCTATGTACAGTCACGTTAGCAGGGTGTATACCACTAAATGAAATCACATAAACGACAATAGTAACATGTGTGGCTAAAACTGCTACACACAGCGTTTCAGTCAACATATACACAATGGATATGTTTTAGATATAACAAGAAGCTTCTTTGACTACCCCATTTTTGTAGACCCCGCACGTTTCAAGCAAAAAGTAGGATCCACAGTGTATGTAGTGCATAATACTCATTACGTAATTCCAGAGCCGGTTTATCCTAGTAGCACATGTAGCACGTGTTACCACCACGCGCTTCAGGGCGGCCCGCGGTGATGTGTAGGCCTACATTTATTTTCCCCGGGTCATTTCCCCCTCCCCACCTCTTCCTGAGGGGTTGCAACATATATATATATATATATATATATATATATATATATATATATATCCTGGGAAGGAGGTCCCGCTGTAATTTGTGCTACACTCCCCACGGATCCTTAAACCGGCTCTGCCGTAATTCTCACGTTATACGTAATCATCTCTCTTTGGAGAGATGAAAACGCAACACACAAGACATTACCCATAATGCATCACGCAGTACGGGAATCTCTCCAATTTGTTTTGTCACTTATTCTTATCTGCTATAGCCTACGCATCACACCATGTGCACTTCGCGCTATGACGTCACCTCATGGGATTCTACAGGCGGGGATATTAAGTTCAATTATTGAATAAGACCTTTAAGGGTGAAAAATACGCCGCAGTTTTTAAAAACTAGGGTCTGTCACTTTAATGTTATGGACCACCCTATTATTTAAAAAAGGAAAAAAACTTCTATAGTTCGTCCCATCATTCTATTAAAAAAAAAAAAATTGTAAATAATTTTACTTTGGTTTGACATAAGAAGAAAACTAATCGTGTTTTGAAAATAACAAAAATATACTATTTGTGTGTCTACTTTAGAAAACACGGCTCAGAAATACATACGTTGTTCAAAGTACATTTTATAGCATGAAAAAAAGGCGTTCAAGGTGGGAAGGGCTACAGATCCACGTCTGTTCAATGGCGTAGGCAGGATTTTGTATTGGGGGGGGGGGGGGGTCACTTGTGTAGTGGGATATGACACAGGAACCTTTTTAATGTTATTAATAAGCGAAAAGGTAAAAATTGGGGGGCATGGACCCCCCGGCCCCCCCCCCCCCCCGGGCTACGCCACTGCGTCTGTTCTAGCATGAGCTCTACGTAATCGTATCTAATAGGTTCATTGGCACTAACAGCCTCGTCTTTTGCTGATTCTCATCCCCCTTCGTGATTATCCTGCGATCACTACTGAATTCTAAATATTCAACTTCGTTATCCACGTAGCAACTATTTTCTCCTCTGGCGTGAACAACTTTTGACGTAACAAATTCTCGGAGACAGACGACAAAGAACACCGCGCAGTGACACACAACGTTTACGAGCACCAACAACATTGCGTAAGGCCACGCCCTAGATGGCACCGACCAGTCGAGAAAGTAATAGGCATGTGTTTCGTGCTTCTCCGCACCTCGGTTCGTGATACTAAACACTATGTAGGCGACGCTGTATACAAATGTCTGATAGAAGTGCAACAGTCGAGTAGGGATACCAGAAACCAAGATAACGGAAGTGACGTAGATACAGTTCAGTCCGTGTCCCAAGTAAAGTACTACCTTGCTTCCTTCAACTGTTGCCCCACCTGAAACAAAATCGACAAAAGGGTTTCTTAATTAATCTACCTACATGTAGGTATTCTAAAATACAAAATATATAATAGAAAGAACACCATTATGTCATCTAACTAGCCTGCGTGTGATCTGTGTAGTACAGACACCGTATATTTGTACTGTCGTAGCTATTTCCTATTTAAAATTCTAATGAAAGAAATGCGTTCCTAGCTTTTTGTGTTTTGTGTTCTGCAATGTTAAAGTTAGCCTATATGCACTTGTATGAACTTGATTAATGGTAAGTGATCCCCAACATTGATAAAAGACAGTGGCGGATCCAGAAAATCCATTGGGGTGGGGGGGGGGGGGCAATGACATGAGGCGGAATGCCAATGGAACTTTGGTGGAGGTTTTCAGGGGATCGTAAAAAAATGAAAATTAATATATAATAAAATTATAACCGTCACAAAATTTAGGGGGGGGGGGGGGGGGGGCTCTTGTCCCCGATCCGCCTCTGAAAGATAATACAACTTTAATAATTATGTTGTTCTGCTCGTAAGATTTGTCGTTACGGCAGTATCAAAATCCGTTGTCGGCCCACACAGTGGGGTATAGCCATTAAAATAAATAGTGGACGAAGCTACTCTCATATATTATAATGCATCTGTATGATACGTTATTACGGACGTTACATTTCTTACAAAAGGAAAATAATATTTAACGACATCTGCGGTCATCACTCCTATCATGATACAACAAGTGATCTTTTACATGCACTTTCTGATAGAACAGTATTCGCCAGTTTCACAAAACATCGTAAGTTTACGTTTGCGACTAGCAGTTATAAACCGGTCTTACGTTTAATGTGTCTGGTATCTATTTCACACAGAAAATCACATCATCATGGAAGACAGATTATTGTAAGGACAAGCGAAAATTAAATATGTGTACTTCAAACTCTGTTTGACCGGCCTCGGTGGCGTCGTGGCAGGCCATCGGTCTACAGGCTGGTAGGTACTGGGTTCGGATCCCAGTCGAGGCATAGGATTTTTAATCCAGATACCGACTCCAAACCGTGAGTGAGTGCTCCGCAAGGCTCAATGGGTAGGTGTAAACCACTTGCACCGACCAGTGATCCATAACTGGTTCAACAAAGGCCATGGTTTGTGCTATCCTGCATGTGGGAAGCGCAAATAAAAGATCCCTTGCTGCTAATCGGAAGAGTAGCCCATGTAGTGGCGACAGCGGGTTTCCTCTTAGAATATGTGTGGTCCTTAACCATATGTCTGACGCCATATAACCGTAAATAAAATGTGTTGAGTGCGTCGTTAAATAAAACATTTCTTTCTTTCAAACTCTGTTGTACTGTAACTGTTAATAGTAATACGAATTGTAGTTTAGTCGTTTTTTGCTACATTCTGGGGACATTTTGTAGCAAACATGTATACGTTTCTATTTCGAGCAAGATTAAGGTTGTTGTTTTGTTGTTTTGTTGTTTTGTTGTTGTTGTTGTTGTTGTTGTTGTTGTTTTAACAACAAATCAGGCCAAATATTCGACCTGACCGACCTTACCGCTTCCTACGTCCTTGAGTCGATATGTGGCCATTCGCTGAGACGGGAACAAATACTTTCTTTCTTTATTATCCAAAGCCATCCTGGCTATAGGCGCGACATAAACATCAATATTATTATCATAGTAACAGTTGTGCATATATACATAGTGTGATATTTAACAATCAAAATTACATGAATAGAGTATATAAAATGTCAATAGGAGGGTAAACATAATATATTAATTTTTAATGAACATTTCCCTTCTTAGAAAAGCCTTGTATAAATATTTTCCAAGATTGTTTAAAGTTTTTATATTTTCCGAGTTCAATAGTTTGATTAACTTAAACACGGAAGGTCTGACGTAGAAGTATTTCTTTATGTAATTTATTCTTAGATCATGGTAAAAAGGACAACTCAGAACACATCGATTACGATCGGCACTCAGACGAGCGCTATACCACTGAGCTACATCCCGCCACATATTATAGGCTATTATATACACTTCAAAAAAAGTAAGGGAACTCTAATAAGAATTTACAACTGCCAAAATTGTATGGTATATTAACTGTGGGGAATGGTTATATGATAATAGTGAATTGATTGGGCAAACATTACAACCGGTAATTCAGTATTACAGTAGGTTTTATGACCACGAAAGATCTTGAAGGACGATTGGGGTCAGAAGTGAAAGTTGGAAGTTGACGTGTATTTTTTTTATCAGTAAATCGCAAACAATAAAAATGACTAAAAACCAAACAATAACAATTGTATGATCAACAGAATGAAAAAAATTGACAGAAATAATGTTCCACAGTGATTAATGTACCTTCCTGGAAATTGTCAAAATCGAGAATGACACCCCACGCACGTGTACGGGGCAACTGCGTACTTTTTTGGAAGAGTATATGTGTCATTTTTATAAAAGTATGTATGGACCAGACAAATATAGCCAGTTTACGAGAAGAAAATGCCTTACCGTTATAAACTAAAGTCCAGTATAGCAGGGTAACAGAGTAGGTAGATGACTGCGAGACGTTGTGTATGACCCAGACAACTTTTAGATACCACGGCAAAACACGGGGTCTTCCTGAAACACATCGCCAACGACATTTACAATTAGATGTAACTTGCGCAAAAAGAGACAAAGAAAAGGAAGTAAAGTGAAGTTTGTTTTGTTTAACGACACCACTAGAGCACATTAATATATTAATCATCGGCTATTGGATTTCAAACATTTGGTAATTTTGACTCGTAGTCTTAGAGAGGAAACCAACTACATTTTTTTCATTAGTAGCAAGGGATCTTTTATATGCACCATTCAACTGACATGATAGCACATACCACGGCCCCATGATATACCAGTCGTGGAGCACTGGCTGGAACGAGAAATATCCCAATAGACTCATAAACGGGGGTCGATCCTAGACCGACCTCGCATTAGACGAGCGCTTTACCACTGTACGGTTTCCTACATTCCACCCCACAGAAAGAAAATGAAAGGCTTGTTTTAAACCGTAGCTATTTGGTGACTAGTTTATGGTTATTGTAATATTTGGTCACGAGAAAAAGAAACGAAACCTGCTACCGCCACAAAGGCTACTCGTACCTAAGATGCAGCGAGGTATATTTTATATATTGAAGTGAGGTAGGGAGCAGTTGTGCCCCTCCTACCCACCCCCACACTTTAAAAAGACGTTAAATTGCCCTTTTAGGTTATATGTACCTTATTATGTGTCTAGCTGGAAAAGACCCTCTGTTACTGTGCTTCAATTCATTTTAAAGCCCCACCCCACCCACCACCACCACCCAGTTATTTTAGGCTAGGTACGGCCCTGTTGTTATACCTATTAGCAAGTCTTTGCGCTTGATTTGTGTATACAGTGAGGCAGAGAAATCCAGCAGCGCGTTGAAGACGAGCAGTAGGAGACTCCAGTTGGTCAGATAGATGGGCCACCTCTGAACTACGTCATCACTGGTAACGGTTAATTGGAGGCTGGTGGCAACCAGCCCAGCCGACACCAAAATACCCAGCAGTCTCCACAAAGTGTAAAATGTTTTACCGCCAAACTGTGGAAAACAAAATAAACTCGTAAGCTTAAAGAAGCCAAGGTTCGTGGTTATAAATGTTTTTAGAGTCTAGATTCAATCTCTAATGACGTCACACGCATACAATTTGTATGGCGTTGCCATGGCGTTACAGTCTCCGAATCTTGAGTCTAGACTCGTAAAAGTTTGATAATCACTGAGCCTATGAAACATTTACCGGCCTCTGTGGTGTAGTGGTTAAGCTAAGGGAGATTAGGCTGGTGGGTATTGGGTTCGCATTCCGGTATCGGCTGCCACCCAGAGCGAGTTTAACGACTCATTGGGTAGATATGTAAGGCCACTACACCAACGTCTCACTAACTAACCATTAACCCATTGCCATGCGCACGCTTGCGTGTGTGCCAAGAATAGCGTGCTTGAACCATAATTGGATATAAGCACGAAACTAAGTTGACAATAAAACTTTTAGTCTTGAGTTAAGACTCCATTAGAGTCTGAGACTGCAATGCCATGACAACGTCAAACAAATTGTATGCGTGTGACGTCATTAGAGATACAAGTGTTTTATAAGCACGGGCCCTGTGTGTGTTTTAGGTATGGAATCTGACTATCATGCCAATGGTTCTGAGTTATATTATTAGGAAAGGGATACATGTGACCCATAGGCGTCGGAAGATGCCAGCAACTGGTGTGTGTGTGGGGGGGGGGGGGGGGGGAGGGCTGTTATATATTAATTCACCTTTCATCGGAGGGATGCATAATCTTCAGTGTTTTGTGGAGCACTGCTGCCTGCAACTCCCCCACCTTTTTCCGCCACCTATACATTTTGTAAGTACCGGGTACGGTTATTTGATGTCTAACATGGTTGTTTTAACAGTTGGTCAAGAGTTAAAAAGTAAACGTTTGTTTTGTTTAATGAAACCACTAGAGCTCGTTGATTTCTTAATCATCGGCTACTGGATGTCAAACGTTTGATGATACTGAGGTATATTAGTAGAGAAAACACGCTACATTTTTCAATTACAAGGGCATTTTATATGCACTTTCAATTGTTCAAGGGTTTAAACTTTTTAAAATGAAGAAAATAATAAAAAGAATTGTCACGTAGATTACTTAACAACTACAATGTGTGTGGGTTTTTTAAATCCTATTCCTACCAGTGCTAGCCGACTGATATATATATTATACTATACGCGGGAAAGTGCAAATAAAAACAAATACTTTCTACCAAAACAAAAATGAAGTGGGACTTCCTCTGAAAACTACGTGTCAGAATAATGTTTGACATCCATGATTAATTAATGTGCTCTAGTGGTGTCGTTAAACAAAATAAACTTGAACTATTCTAAATTATGAATTATTAAAAATCAAAATGTCATCGGTACAGCAATTTTAAACCAGAGATTGGGTGGGCCATGCACTACGCCATCACTAACCTGAAACTGGACAAACGTTGCTGGATTGTTGTGGTCCATGAAAAGGTTTCTCGAGTTAAATTCCGACTTCAGACGACTCTTGCAGCTCCATCCCATCTTTGGCTTAATTAAGTCTGTATTATTAGTGACGTTTTGTATCACAACCAAGCTGCAAGTATTTTAATTTTAAAGATGAACCAAGTTTCATATTACGATCATTCATTATGTTTTATAGCGGGTGGCCAAAAAACAACAACAACAATTTTGGAACGAACGAGCATGGAAGACGCAAGACACCATTGTGTCCGGTGCCATTCCCCCATCCCCCCCCCCCCCCCATGAACTTTTTAAATCTAGAGGCTCTGAAATACCATTTTGCAGTCATTTCAGGGAAGTTACATACTTAAAACGTCAATATTAATAACCACTGCTGTAAAAGAAATTGTCCCCGCTAGCTACGACCCTGTAATAAAAATAGTAAAGGTTACTTGCAAGTAACATGCCATAAACAGATATAGAAGACATACGCATGTGCATGCATATGAATTAATATAACTTACGTTGTTTACGACAATGAGGCCGGCGAAACTATGGGGAGGGGCGGTTTTCTCCTTTGTGTCTGGTTTAAAATATTTAAAACACAGCGTATCATTTTGACAGGATTCCCAGTACCCAACATCACTGTCACTGTCACTGATAGAGGCTACTGCACAAATAATGTTGTTCAACATGCTCTGATTCCTGCTGTAATATAAATGGTTTAATGCATATATTCAGACCGTACTAAAGGTCGCATTAACAAGTAAACACAGCCGTATAGCTATTTCACAGACAAGACAGACACACAAATTGTTTATTAAAGTCTCACCTCAGTTAAAACAACAAATCTAAAATGGCACTGAGCCACTCCATATAGAGTTATGAGAGACTATAAAATAGTAATAATCAACACATAAAATCTATAAATATTACATTAAAACATATTTAAAACATTTAACATGAAATAAAATATATATAAAGTGCAATGGTGTCATGGAAGCACGGTAAGATTGGTGACTTCTGTTATTTAAAATTGTATTTACTTCTAAACTGTTAAATATCCATTCAATGCTGGCTGTTCATACAGACCTGCCCTACACACTGGCATAGGATGCCTTGGTGGTGGTGTTATGGGGTGTTATTTTTTGTTGTTGTTGGGGTTGTTTGAGGTTGTTGTTTGTTGTTTTTGGGGAGGGGGGTTGGTGGGTCTTGTCTTAGGTTTTTTCGTTTCTTTTTGCACAACCCATAGTAATACTTGGGGGAAAACAGAGGACGCATACAGTGACAGTGTCAACATACAGTTCCTGGTAGTCATTTTGTTTTTCGTCCATGAAAACAGGATATTCGTAAAATTTAACTATGGTATGATACTACCAAATGGAATACTAAGGGGGGGTAATTCTAAATGTGTTTTGTACCTTGCAGCAACTTAGTGAGCATGATGTGAAAATGTAAAAGATTAGAAGCAGTATAAGTTTTTAAACAGCAGAATTATGTTTTTACATAAAATTACAAGTCATATTTTAAAGTCTGTTCGGCCACAGTGGAAGTAAGTTGACACTGTTATGTTCTGGGGGAGATTGATCATTGAGTATGCTGAACATCGTCATCGTGTGTCGGTGTCTGTGACACTGACAGTTACAATGACACTGGAAATAATTCCTTTTTCCCACCCCCACATCCTCAGCTCTGTTTTTTGTTTGTTGAGTACAGAATGAATGATTCTGTATGTGAATTAAATGTATTGTTAATTTGACATGAGTTCGACCCGTCCCCTCCCCTTTAAATGGTTAGGGTAGTTTTAGGAATAGGGTTAGGGTTAGTCTTTAGAGCCTTTGATATAGTATAATAGAGGGGTACGGGTTGAACACTTTCCTTTACAGTCCATAGGGGTCATTGAAATATTACGTAACACTCGAGGGGGTGGGTGTAGGTCCAAACATTATGTAGCGTTACAGGTGGTGGGTGGGCATATTTTATTATTTAACAGCGTTATGTCATGCATTTTAAAACATTTTTGTTACTAAAATCTTTAATTTTGTTTTGTGTCTTTCCTAAATGCTCTATCACAGCGACAATGTTTAATGTAGGTAGTTATAGCTAGGTGTATACATACAATATATAAGATTGTAAATCGAGTTGAAATGCATATAGATATGCACTTTCCCAAATAGCAAGCAGTACATTAGAATTATATTACACCCATCGCATGACTTGTTTGTGAAGGGGGGTGGGGGGGGGGGGTTGTTTCTAAGCATTACATAATATTTTGGGTGTGTATGGTTTAGTGTTATGGAGCATTACAGGGGGGAGGGTGGGTGTCTAATTTTGACAAAAATAGCGTTACATAATATTTGAATGGCCCGATAACCCCATTGCAGCTAAAAATTAAGCGGTTATTTTTGTTTGTAATTACAGTTCTAAGGCTTGGATATTAATATAAAAGGATATTAATATAAAAGCAATACTCATCCTAGTGAAGAAAGTCGTCTGCTCATATTTAAAATTTTTATTTCTCTTTTACTCTCTTAGAAAGAGTTGAACAAATCATATGTTAAGACACCAAATAATAGTAGACTCCTAAAACATTGCTTAGCTGTTGTTAAACAAATATTCCTTTCCATTCATACAGACGTTTAATTCGTCTCCACAATACCGAGGGTGACAATGCGTATCGTCCGATGACCATTCATATGCTGAGCAAGGAAGATGATGCAAACATCTACATCGAGGCGTACAGTCCTGAGGGCTTCAAGCTGAGCAGTGGCTTCCGGATACTCGGCCCGTGTGCGGTCTTCCCAAGATCCATTCTACACTGGAACGTAAGTTGGCATGAACATTAATATAAACTATTCTCCTTCATGTTTTCCTTCTAGAATTTTTATAAAATCCACTAACCATGGGATTAGTGATTTTAAAAATTTACTAGCCACAATTAAAAATTCAGTAGCCCTACTTTACTTTAAGTTACTACAATTTTACTAAGTAATAGTAATAATCAGATATGTCACCTAAAGAGGGAGATAGAACCTAAAAACACTAACGTTGGGGGGGGGGGGGGGGGGGGGGGGGGGGGCAGTATATTCATACTACAAAATAGACTTAACTGCAACATTTGAAAAAAAGAAATTCACTAGCCGTCGGGCATGGCAATAGTAGTTATTTATTAGCCCAACATTGAATATCACTAGCAGTGTTCGAGATTAACAGTATCCCGATATCCCAGGGATACCAGAATTTAATTTTGGATACCAGACTTCAAGAACCCAGTATCCCACTGGTATACCATATAATACTAAATTTTCAGGTGGGATACCAGATTTTGAAATGTTAGTATCCAACTGGAATACTGGCCAAAATTTTTAATCTCGAACACTGACTAGCCAAGGGAGTGGGGCTACCATAATCTAGAAGCCCTGTTTTTAATAGAATAGTGGATTAGCACCATCTTTCAGAGTGTTAAAATGGAGAATAATATGTTATGTAGTTGAGCTACTGTAGCCAAAGGGTATCAAAGAATGGCATTCAATAATAAGAAAATTAAAGTAACTAATCTACATACAGTATGTTCTAAATGATTAAATGAATATAAGATATATTCAAGATAGCAGCTTTAAGGCCCTTGATTTAACTCGGATCATGTGTTGTGTGTTTTCAGGTCAAGAGCTCAAAAGACATTCATGAAAATTCTCTTTCTTTGTTTTGTATGCTGGAGCCAAAGATTGGTGAGTACAGTGAGTTCTACATCATCGCTTATCGGCTACGAGGATATTGCGGCTAATTGACTAAATTACTGAAACATGGATTCAAATTCTATTTGTCTTCTAAAGCAGGGCTTCTGGAATGTTTATCAAATCCACTAGCCAATGGATCAGTGATTTTAAAAATGTACTAGCCATGATTAAAAATTCACTATCCCTACTTTACGTTCATTTAAGACAATTTGACTAAATAATAGTAAAAATCAGATATGTCACCTAAACAGATATAGTTTAAAAACACTAACTTTGGGGGGCAGGATATTCATATTTACAAAATAGACAACTGCAACATTTGACAAAAAACAATTCACTAGCTGTTGTGCACGGCAATAGTAGTTATTTACTAGCCCAACATTGAATATGACTAGCCATGGGAGTGGGGCTACCATAATCTAGAAGCCCTGTCTAAACGCATGCTTCCAAGTGACAATATTGCATATTGGAATAGTACAAAATGGTATCTATTTTGATGGTGTATTTGTTTCAGTGGCTGTATCAACAGTGAAACCTCTTAACACCAGACCCTCTGTAAACAGGAATTCCCTCAAAACCGGACGTTTTACAGAATCCCTTTTTAAAAACCAGGACAGAATGTAACCTCTCTAAACCAGATGCCTCTTAAAACCGGACATTTGTCTTGGTTCTGAGGGTGTCTGGTTTAGAGGGGTTTCACTGTATTTCAGTGGCTGAAAATATGGTCTATAGTAGATGAGTCAATTCGGGCTTACGTGTGTATTTCATAACTTCATAACCTATGTTTTTATCTAAAGTCATAGTTATAATAAAATCTGAAAAAAATTTAAGCCTTTATATTATATAGCTTTCTGTGATTCTTATTACATGTATGTCCTGCAAAAAAATTACATTAAGAGAGAAAAGAGGGAGACAAAGAAATAGGGAGGGAGTAGGAGGGGAGAGAGTATGAGTGAGGGAAGAGAGACAGGGGCAGTTGTGCTGCCAGAAAGAAATTTTTGGGTATGGCACAATGGAATTGAATGCAACCACAGTCAACAGGAAGGCCTCCCCCAGAAAGAAAATGGGTTAAGTTTAGGGTTAGGGTTAAGAAAATCATACATTAATGATAAGAGTAATTAATTTTGTTAAAAGATTAACATTTAAAAACAAATCTGCCCAAAAATCTGGGTATGGCGCCATACCTATTTTACCCTCTGGCAGAAGCCTTGAGGGGTGAGAGTGTGAGGGGAAAAAGTATGAGTGAGTGAGAGGGGTTTACTTTCCGTTTTGCAAAGAGTGGAAATAATCAGTTCTGGGTGCCCAACCACGATATATATTTCTAAACATTTCAGTCAAGTAGTCTTATAATTTGACATATTTCAGATATCCTAATTCTTGGAATTGGCGACCATGGTTCCAAGTACAACTTTGACATTATCCGCTACTTGAGGAGCAAAAAGATTAATGTTGAAATCTTGCCAACTGTAAGTGCAAAAATCCATCATTATTCAACTCTGATCTTTATCTTTATGCTTACATGTATCATGTAGTTTGCCAATTGCGAATTTTATTTTAATTTGGCGAAATAATTTTATGTAATAACTGACATTTTTTTAGAAAATAACTGTTGATTTCTGTAAATTTTTTAAGTTTAATAAACAATTTGGCAAATTTTTTTGCTCACCCAGAGCTAGCCCTGAAATTGAATGTTGAAGTCCTCGCGTTCAGATCAATTTCTCACAAACTATAAGTCCTAGGTCAGTGAAACTTGGTTTATAGTTGCACCTATTGATGTCCATCACAGTGCACTAAAAACATTTATGGTAGGCGAGACGTCTAATTCTACAGAATTTTTGTTTACTTTAGGATCAGGCCTGTTCTACATTCAACTTCCTGAACTCAGAGAGGCGTTACGTAGCAGCTGCCTTGATCCCGCCACAGGACGTTTCCTTCGACATTGACGAGGACCTGTTTGTGGAAGACCTGCAAGTGGAGTACACCAAAGAACTCGACACGCCCGGCGAGTTCGAAGAGGAATACAAATACATCAAAGAAAACTTTTATAGCAAACTGCCTGGATTGAAGTCACAGCAGACCAAACCTGATGATACGAAGGGTAAAAGGGAAACAGACGATTTAGTTGAACCAGAGAAAGATAAAGAGAAAAAATAATTATTATTTTGTATTTATTTATTGATGTGTGTAATATTGTCTTTTTCAAAATTGAAATCAAGTAGTCATATTGATGCAGTTGAAGTATGAATAGGAATGTAAAATAAAATAGTATGGTCGGAAATGTTTTGTGATATTAAAGTTTGTGTGTATTTTCATAATATTTTAACTTGTGTGTGTCAGAATTTTGTACAAATGGGGGCAGAATCTTGCTCAGTAGATAAGAGTGGCCTGAGATGTTTGGGTCATTACATAGGATAACATTTCATTACATTAAAAAAAAAAAAATTTTTAACATCACCACTAGGGCACATTGATTTATTAATCATCGGCTATTGGATATCAAAACATGGTCATTTTGACAGTCACAGAGAGGAAGGAAGGATATATTTTATTTAACGATGCACTAAACATATTTTATTTATGGTTATATGGCATCAGACATATGGTTAAGGACCACACATATATTGAGAGAGGAAACCCGCTGTCACCACTTCATGGGCTACTCTTTTCGATTAGCAGCAAGGGATCTTTTATATGCACCATCCCATAGACAGGATAGCACATACCACAACCTTTGATGTACCGGTCGTGGTGCACTGGCTGGAGCTAGAAATAGCCCACTGGGCCTCACTGATGGAGATAGAATCCAAACTGACTGCGCGTCAAGTGAGCACTGTACCATTGGGCTATGACTCGCCCTCACAGAGAGGAAACCAGCTACATTTTTCCATTGGTAGCAAGGGACCTTTAATATGCACTATCCCATAGACGGGATAGCACATATCACAGTAATTGGTATACCAGTCATGGTGATTTAGCTTTAATGAGAAATAGGCTATAGTACGTGTGCTGTCCTGTCTGTGGGAAACTGCATATAACAGATACCTTGCTGCTAATGAAAACGATGTTTATCTGATTTCCTCTAAGACTAATTGTCAGAATTGCCAAGTATTTCACATCCGATAGTTGATGATTAATAAATCACTATGCTCTAGTGGTGTCTTTAAACTTTAATTTCATATGTCAAGATTTCCAGATGCTTGATGTCTAGTAGCCAATGATGAATAAATCAGTGTGTTCTATTGGTGTTGTTAAGCAAAGCAAACTTTTAACTTTTGTACCGAGATGAAAAGCTTTTATGATTTTTCTGGATTTTAGCACAACCTGAAAATTGTTTCCATCCTTGTTCTTTAATAAAAACCTCAGTGGAATCTCCTACTATTCATGTTATGTCTTGTGTCATTTGTTTTCAATCTTTACCAGCCTCGGTGGCGTCGTGGTTAGGCCATCGGTCTACAGGCTGGTAGGTACTGGGTTCGGATCCCAGTCGAGGCATGGGATTTTTAATCCAGATACCGACTCCAAACCCTGAGTGAGTGCTCCGCAAGGCTCAATGGTGTAAACCACTTGCACCGACCAGTGATCCATAACTGGTTTAACAAAGGCCATGGTTTGTGCTATCCTGCCTGTGGGAAGTGCAAATAAAAGATCCCTTGCTGCTAATCGGAAAGAGTAGCCCATGTAGTGGCGACAGCGGGTTTCCTCTTAAAATCTGTGTGGTCCTTAACCATATGTCTGACGCCATATAATTAATTAAAATGTGTTGAGTGCGTCGTTAAATAAAACACTTCTTTCTTTCTTTGTTTTCAATCTCTGAATTTCTGGCTTATTACCATATACAACAAAAGCTCCATCCATGGTATTCCAAAGGACATGGTATGTACTGTTCTGTCTGGAAAGTGCACATAAAAGATCCTTTGTTGCAGAGGGTTTCTTTTTTTGTCTTGCACTCAACACCAAGAGTTGCAGTCTGATGTATTTAGTTACTCTACAAATAATTACATGAAATGGAGGCATATTTTGCAATTACAAAATACATACTGAGTAAAAGGTTATTGGCCGAATTATCATTTTTATTTTGTGATGGTTAAGAATCGGAAACCTCACTTAGCTTTGCAAACAAATTTTCTTTATTCAACTATTTTGCATTGACTCAGTCTTTACATTACATTTGCTTCACTTAAAAGTTAAATGTTCATTCTGAATAGTTCATTTGTATTTGTAACATAAATTCATAAAATTCCAGTGAAAATAAAAATATATCTTTCTTGAGTATTTCTATGTACAGAATAATGCTTAATTATCTTTTTGTATGTGAGGGTTGGGGTGGCCATGGATTTAGTTTAAATTATAGTTTTGCAAAATTAATTTCTTCAATGGGAATTATGGGATTTACTCATTTTTTTATTATTATTTTTTAACTCTGGTTCTGACCAAAAAAAGAAAACTAAAAGTTTTATATCACGATAGAGATTGCACAGGAGGACTGGTAATGCCACACACTGCCACCAATCCATTGCAGTGTTTCTTTGGTTGAAAACCACATGTTCGTTTTGCGATAATTACAGCATTTATCTGTAGTACTACAAGAATACCAGTAGTTGTAATTGGTACAAAATACATTCAAATAACTACAAAAACCAGAACTCATTTTAACTGCTAATTTTTATTTTATTCAGTGGAAAAGTTAGAAATTAAAGGAGACTGCCATTAATTATTGAAAAATAGTGACAAGTGTCTATTTTTGTGATATAACTGTTGTTAATCCATTGCTGATTGACTCAAAACAAATTTTAGATGTTTACAATCATCAGATAACATTGATGGGACCCCAACCATCTCCATGTTGGTGCATTTTCTGTGGATCCAAAATAGACATTTGTTTGTTTTGATTAAGTACTTAATTACAAGTAACCTATCCATCTAATTAGGTTAACCATGCAAAAAATGACCTATTTTAATGAAACCTGTTGGGTTAGAATACATATTATTTCAATATTAGCTATTTTGTATAGACATTTTTATCTTCAATGTTTAAGATCTACAGTTGACTTCAACTGTACAAGTATATGAAAATGTTGGACTGGACCATAAACATAATGTATATTATCAGGGGTGGATCCACAATTTTTTTAGGGAACGGTGCAAGGTTTAAAATGGGCAGCTATAATACTCATAGTGTGGATGCAGTGTAGAAAAAGAGCACCCAACAAAGTCTAAATTATATCAACTTTCCTTACATAAAAAACTTCTGCCAAAACATCTAGCTGACCAAGATATTACATATTCACTCTAAATTTAAAAAAAAAAAAATTGTACATGTTAAAACACTAAACAGTGGATTTTCCAGGCATTTTGAAATGGGGGGGGGGGGGGGGGGGGGTTACATGCCCCTAAAACCATTCCTCTAAGTCTGTGGTTGATTATTATATATGTATTGTTCATATAGTGTCCAACTACATTGATTTAATTAATTTAGAAAACTTATAAAAATGAAAATACTGGTTTGAATTCATGTACCATACTTGAGGCAAGTGGAAATATTTATAGGGTAAAGGTATATTAACCTAAAATAAGGCTTAAATTTAAAAAGTTCTCTGTGCCAATTTTTTAGGTCTTCTGTAAATATTTGCCTTTAATATAACATTTCCGTTTTAGGATGTTAGGGTCAACTTTATTATTATTTTTGTTTTCTTGAAACTAGTTCTTATAAAGGTATTCCATCAGTACAGCAAAAAATTGTTATCATTCTTTTCATATTTAGAAAGTGTCTGCGGTCCCTAATCACGAAATACTGAATACATTTTTAGTTCTACTATGACATTCATCAGCGGACCTTTTCTGTTACCAATTTGTCCAATGTCGGGCAACTTTTCCTTTGAAGTCTTATCTTCTCCTACAGTTTTGATTGAATTGTTCTAAAACTTGGTACAATGATCCTCTTGGGCAACCTCTTCAAACTAATAGATATTATTAACATTAAAAATGTATAAGTGTATCTTCTCTTAAAGTTTTGATTTGATAGTTCTAAAATGTATAAGTATTCTCAAGGACAGTATTCACAAATTAATAGACAAAGATTAAGGAATTTTTATTAAATGGTCTTTACAAATTAATGAATTATCTGATACTGACAAAAATGGAAAATTAAATAGCTGAGCTCTATGGGCCTCTTGTTATTTATATTTAAGGAGAGAGGACACCCAGTGCTGTAAAGTGTCATAATCTACTCTTAACAGCAAGGGATCTTTTATATGCACCATCTCTCAAATAGGATAGTAAATACTATGGGTTTTGTTACATCAGTTGTGAAATACTAGCTGGAATGAGAAATAGCCCAGTGGGCTAGTGTTTCAAAGTTCATGGTATGCATTGTCCTGTTTAGGATAGTCCTAGATGTAACCCATAATTTGTACAAGGAAGTTTAGATGGGGGTGTGGTGGCCTTACACTGGGATTCCCCCCCCCCCCCCCCCCCCCAAAATACAACTATTGTGTATGTAGCCTTTCTACATGTTAATGGACAAAGATGGCAGTCTCTATTGGGGTTATGGGGGCGGAACGTAAACCAGTGGTAAAGCGTGATCGGTCTGGGATCGATCCCCGTCGGTGGGCCCATTGGGCTATTTCTCATTCCAGCCAATGCAACACGACTGGTATATCAAAGGCCGTGGTATGTACTACTCTGTCTGTGGGATGGTGCATATAAAAGATCCCTTGCTGCTAATCGAAAAGAGTAGCCCATACACAAGGCTCTGGTCCGATTTATACCAACCCATTTTGCGTTCATCAGATATATTATTAGTGCTTTCTGGGAAATATTTTTCAATACCGAATTTCTGTATTTTGAAATTTGCTCGGTACGGTAAATCGGTATTGACATAATACCGATACCGAATGGTATATACAGTATACCGCCCAGCTCTAGTGTACAGTACATCCATATCAAATACAAGTAATCCACTACTTGATTCAAATGTTAAAAGAAACTCAACCAATCTTCATTGATCTTATTAAAGTTGGCTAAAAAAAATTAAACCTGCCAATTCATATCAAAGCATCCAACAAATAGATGACTAAACATAGGACATAGCTCAGTGGTAAATTGTTCTCATGCATGGTCAGTCTAGGATCAATCCCTGTTTGTAGGCCCATTGGGCTGTTTGTCATTCCAGCCAGTGCTCCACAACTGGCCGTGATAGGTACTATCCTGTCTGTGGGATGCTGCATATAAAAGATCCCTTGCAGCTAACTGGAAGGAGTTGCTCATTACATGATGGCAACATGTTTCCTCTTATTAACCAGATGTCCGATGCCATATAATCATAATTAAAATGGTTGAGTGTGCCATTAAATAAAATATTCCTCAATTTTTTTCAAACACTGATCAGTAAGTGTGGTAATTCAGTTCATACCTTCTTCCTTTCAAATACTGATCAGTAAGTGTGGTAATTCAGTTCATACCTTCTTGCTTTCAAACACTGGCCAGTAAGTGAGGTAATTCAGTTCATACCTTCTTCCTTTCAAACACTGGCCAGTAAGTGTGGTAATTCAGTTCATACCTTCTTCCTTTCAAACACTGGCCAGTAAGTGTGGTAATTCAGTTCATACCTTCTTCCTTTCAAACACTGGCCAGTAAGTGTGGTAATTCAGTTCATACCTTCTTCCTTTCAAACACTGGCCAGTAAGTGTGGTAATTCAGTTCATACCTTCTTCCTTTCAAACACTGGCCAGTAAGTGTGGTAATTCAGTTCATACCTTCTTCCTTTCAAACACTGATCAGTAAGTGTGGTAATTCAGTTCATACCTTCTTCAAACTTTGATCAAAGTGTGGTAATTCAGTTCATCCTGGCCAGTAAGTGTGGTAATTCAGTTCATACCTTCTTCCTTTCAAACACTGGCCAGTAAGTGAGGTAATTCAGTTCATACCTTCTTCCTTTCAAACACTGATCAGTAAGTGTGGTAATTCAGTTCATACCTTCTTCCTTTCAAACACTGGCCAGTAAGTGTGGTAATTCAGTTCATACCTTCTTCCTTTCAAACACTGGCCAGTAAGTGTGGTAATTCAGTTCATACCTTCTTCCTTTCAAACACTGGCCAGTAAGTGTGGTAATTCAGTTCATACCTTCTTCCTTTCAAACACTGGCCAGTAAGTGTGGTAATTCAGTTCATACCTTCTTCCTTTCAAACACTGGCCAGTAAGTGTGGTAATTCAGTTCATACCTTCTTCCTTTCAAACACTGATCAGTAAGTGTGGTAATTCAGTTCATCCTTTCAAACACTGGCCAGTAAGTGAGGTAATTCAGTTCATACCTTCTTCCTTTCAAACACTGGCCAGTAAGTGAGGTAATTCAGTTCATACCTTCTTCCTTTCAAACACTGATCAGTAAGTGTGGTAATTCAGTTCATACCTTCTTCCTTTCAAACACTGGCCAGTAAGTGTGGTAATTCAGTTCATACCTTCTTCCTTTCAAACACTGTTAAGTAAATGTGGTAATTCAGTTCATACATGAAACTTTTAACTGCATGCTGATGTACTTGGATGGCCAAATGCTGTAATTATGCTCATGTTAATTATCTGCTGCATACTGCATACTAGCCAAACATACCTCCAATGCCTCACCTGAGATTTCAACCCAACTGTGAAAATGGACCCATATTCACTCCATTTGTAATGAATGTTGACTTGTTTTATTTTCTATTACTGAAACAATTTTTGTAAAACACAAAAGACAAAAACATTGTCAGTTTCACGAATGACCTGATTTATTGCCTCACATGATCTATTCATATCAAACAATACACGAACAAGCCTACAAGAATTAGAGATGTATATACATGTTACACGTAACACTGGATATATAGCGGGACACATGAAATAATATATATCTTTCAATGTATAATAATAGATAAGATGTTAGATGTTGAAACAAGCCACACACAACTTATAGTACATGATTAATACACTGCGGTTAAAAAGTCACAATATCAGCACAGACCATTTCAGGAGTCGAAATGCTTACTTGATGATTTTTACAGTCTCTTAAAACTAATCCACAGCCTAATATGCTTAACCCTTTCGTGATGCGATGGTGAGCAGCGCCCCGTTAATTTAATTATGTTGTGGATGTGATGGCACACTGCTATCATTATGACTTCATGAAAAAGTTCAGTCCACGTCATTCCAGCACAATCACGAAAAGGTTAATTAAGCAGTCATCAGTTTTATGAAGTTGACTTATTTTCCACATGCCTGACCTTTATTAAGCGGCCACCTGTGCACAGTGCCACTTTTGGTTACTCTTGTTAGATGGCTGCTTAACACAGATCTGTCAATGCCAACAGTGGTAGGCGTGAATTAATAAATTAATATTTTGTCAAACATAAATAAAGGTTGATTGTTCTGCACTAGTTTAAGTGTTTCTGTCATAGCTAATTAGATGTCGTCAAATCAGTCAAAACTAAGGGCATAGTTGTTTTTCAACATGCTGTAATAAAAGGTAATGTATGCTATTAAGATTTGCACAATCATTTTAAAGAATATTAAAACTTTAATTAAAATAAGAACACAAGGCAATGTGCATATTTTCCATACATGACCTTCAAAGTCCATACACTTCATACATCAAGTGTATTTATTAATGAAGAAATACTGGCCACTATGAATTCACAGTAATCTGTATATACTTGATTTGTAAAGCCCTATAAATTAAGTTAAATAAATATTTGTTTCTGAAGTAATCGTGATCAGTATATAATAATACATCAAAAGAAATATTAAAAGTAGAGCCGTCACTTGTTTTTGATGGTTATGAAAATATTTCCCAACCTCCCCGACTTGCATGTATATTGTGACCATTTTATTAAGTGCAATGACAGCCATATATATTCTAAATAAAACAATAACCTGTTTGATGATGAACATTATGGAGTTAAAACTAATTTGCAGGCAAGTTTGGAATTATGGCTGTTTTAATTCCTTTTATTTTATTTGGGGTTTTTCCCTCAATTTAAAAAAGAAAATAAAAAATAAATCTCTTCAACTTTTCTCCTTTTTGGCAAACACTGCACATAGCTACTTAATATAGAGCAAATATAGCAGAGCATTGGAATTCCTACAAGAAAATGCAGATATACTGTCGATAAAAGAACTCCAATGAAAAATAAATCTTCAATAAAACTTGATTAAAATTGGTTATATTCCACTTTTTTTTTTAATTAATGAACAGCATCGTAAAAATATGAATACTACTAAGAAAATGTTGTTGACTAATGGTACTCAAAAGCTCAAACATGATCTTACAGATTTTGTTACTCAAAACTCAACAATACTAGTATGCTACCAGAGCTCGGAAAAAACCCCAACGTAACTTGGTGAATACACAAACAGAATCACAGGTTTGTAGCAGTTGAAGAACAGTTTTGTTCATGAATGAAAAACATGTAAAAATCCATGTAGTAGTATCAGCACCTTTGCATGTATAAAAATAATCTAAAATTACTAGAGTAAAATGGTGACCAAGGGATTTCATGAAATTAAAAATGATTCACTATATAGACAGATGTCAAGATGCACTAACACAGATACTGAAACAAAAAACATAACATGTCCGTTAATCAGTCCTGGACTATATATCAATGTATTTGCTAAAACAAAACAACCATATTTCGTTTTTTCTATATAAAAAAAAATATATATAGTATTCACACAAATCCCACATGAACAGAGTAAAAAAGAGGTTGATACTAAATTGGCTACTATATTTTCTTCTTAACTGTATATATATATATTTATAAATACTAAACATGGAGCAAAATGTATTAAAAAGTTATATTTAAAAAAAATATTTAAAAAATTAAAAATATTTTTTAAAAACTCAAAAGGAACAAAAAACAAGAAAATGTAACATAACTGATCTTGGCTCCAATCATGTCAAAAGGCAGTCAGTATTAATGTTTAGGATAATGTTAAAAGGCAGCTAATAATGTTTAGATGGGTGTTAAAAGGCAGATAATATTACTAACGTTTAGGGTCATGTTAAAAGACAGAATATTAATATTTTGGGTCTTGTTCCAAAAGGTAAAGTTTAGGGTTATGTTAAAAGGGTTTGGAATATTGATATCTGGAGTTGTGTAAAAAGACAGACAAGATTAATAATATTCATATGCATGCATAAAAGAAGGAATATTAATGTTTTTACAGTAAAGTTGAAGTGGATAGTACTATTAACCTTTAATAAATAGGACTGCCTGGTTATATAACAAAACAAAAAAGAATAAAGTTTGTTTTATTTAATGACGCCACTAGAGCACATTGATTTTGGTTATATAACAAGTGCGGACAGACAGTTAGTGTGTCCTTTCCTAGAGAGACCTTGAGTTGACTTTAATATGTCCAACAATAAGATTAAAACAACTGGTATACCCGATAGTTATCAGAGAAGAAAACTAATACCTACCAGGGCTATCAAGACTTGATTCAGGCCCCAAGGCTCATCAAGTAGACAAATACGTTTTGTTTTAGAGAATGAAAAAAACTGCACATAAGCAGAAGGAAAGGTAGAAAATTTGGCTACTGGATTCAGTGATCTGATCACCATACCTTATTGTACAAATCAATTTCTACCCAAGGCTTGTGGGGCAACAACGGGTTTCCTCTTTCATAATAAGCATGTGTTATGTATCAGATGGCCTTGGTTTTGATATGTACTAAGTGCCATTAACAGATATTCATTTGAACATGTACAAGACATCAAAATATAAAATAATGTCTATATTCAGTAAGAGCTGACATGATAACGAACAAAGATCAACAACAGTCTTTTGACAAACCATATCTTGTCATCAGTACACTAAGAATAGCTGAAAGATTCTTTCATTAAACTACTATTAGGTACTGTGTAAATGTGTTGAGGTACATGTTATCAAACAAGGGACAATATTTCAACATCTTAGATAACCGGAAGTCAGTTCATGTGAGTTTTTACCTAGATAACCGATTCTACTGTGTAACTGATTGTTCAATTAGATGAACTGTATTTGTGTAACCTAATCAACTGCATCTTTTTACTGCAGTGTATAACAGTTCACCACATAACCAACTGGCAGTTACGGTGAATTTAAAGGTACGATCTCCAGTTTGTAACCAATTTAACATATTTCCAAATAATAAATCCCTTTTAACTAAAGTTGCACCTTGAATACAGTTTACTGTTCAGAATATCAGTTTCTGTATATCCAGTGTGTTTCTAATAATCCTAATGATTGTAGTACCTCAGATTTCATTTTACTTCCCAATATAATTTTTTTCATACATACAAAATTATTTAACAAGTAAAATATAGCTTGTGCAAGTACAAAATTCAGAATACCAAGAAACATATTGCATGTATACTGACAAGAAAATGTATTTAATATGTACTTAGGATGCTAAAATCTTTCAATCAGTCGAAAACATGTTACACTAGATGAATATTTGGGAGTCCATTTAAAGGTGTACAACCGACATAAACAGAACTGTTTGTGTGAAATATTGTGCCCTGAAGAAGTTTTACTACAGAAAATTCACCTTTATGTTTAACTAACATACTACTAATAAAACGGTATCACATAATTAATGTGCTATGGCTATAAGTAACAGGTCTTCAACATTACAGAAGAGAAAAATAAAGTATTCACAGACAAGGCAAACCTTCAACTGTTCATATATACAGATTGTCAACAGAAAATACATATTTCATCAAGTCTTTAGCCTGAACAATATTTTAAGGAAATTTTTTAAATAATTAAGAAAAGTCAGTACAGTAAGCTTCATAGAAAATCTGTAAAAACATTCTCCTATGGACCAGATCCAGCCTATGTTTTCTTTAACAATTTAAAAAATATATATATACATTACCTGCTATTTTATTGCATGTGAATTAAATTTGTTTAACAACTTGAAGGCCAAATATGAATAGAAATAATCAGTTGTTCAAATAGACTAAGTATATTTTTTCAGTGGGTATGTTGGCAAAACTATAAAAGTTTTAATCTTTTTTAAGATGAACTCCGAATTATGGTTTTTTTTAGTTGTACCAGTTGAGCTAATAAGAGATATTAACCTTAAGTTAGTCTTTTACCTTATAGTAGGACAAAAAATATTATTTTATCTTACCTTAATTGAACACACATTATAATGATTGACCTTAAAGGAGTGCAAACATTACATTGTTTGACCTTATGGAAGTACATATATTTGTGTTTGACCTTAAAGGAGGGTAAATAAAGCAGTATTTGGCCTTAGTGGAGCATATTTATGAATATTTATGACTGTATTCAACAAGATAGGACATATTATTTCATCTTATCGGAGAATTGTAATGGTATCAAATACAATTTTTTACTAATTATATTTGTTCAGGAGAATAAAAACAGATTTTGAAGTAATAAAGAAAGAAATGTTTTATTTAATGACACACTCAACACACTGTATTTACAGTTATATGGCGTCAGACACATGGTTAAGGACCACACAGATATTGAGAGAGGAAACCCACAGACAGGGTAGTACATACCACAGTCTTTGATATACCAGTCATGGTGCACTGGCTGGAATGAGAAATAGCCCAATGGGCCCACCGACGGGGATTGATCCCAGACTGACCACGCATCAAGCGAGCGCTGTACCACTGGGCTACGTCTCGCCCCTTGAGGCAATAACAATACCCCTACCGGTACCATTACCTACTGGTCAAATCAAGTTGTTATAAAAATATCCACATTTAGCACAGCAACAACCAGGCAGTTAAAGTTAATTTTTTCTCATTTCAGTTTACTCTTTTACTAAAAAGAAGTGCGAGTAAAGTATACAAATTTAAAATACATGTAACACACATATTTTGTTCAGAGAAATTATAATGTAGTTATGACAGTTCATTGCAATAATAATCATAAAATACATTTGTTTCAGGGCTTTCATTTGTTCTGAGAAATTAACAATGTCTGTTCACAATATAGTTACTTTTGTTCAGACAATGTACATGTCCTTGCCTTCTGTTTATGACAGATAATAATAATTTAAAAAGAAAAGAAAAAAGTTACGTATTTTATGCTTCATTACTCATTACTGCTATAAACAGAGTGAATTAGAATGGGAAACACTGTGGTCTATTTGACAATCGACTGACAAATGCAATTTTCACAACTGAAAATATGTCACACCATATTTCCAAACTAGTGGAATTAAAGGTACGTGTCCCCTCTTTCGTACTATACAGGACTGATGGCTAACAGTCATTTTAAGGGACCATTCTGGGTTTGACACCATTGTAAGATGATTCAAAAAAATAAAGCCTTTTTCACAACTATAATTACATATTCAAAACATGTGCCTCATTATTATTATTTTTTTTTTTACTGCCTCCCACCCCCAGTTATATAGGCTAGGTATGACCAGATTTGTAACATTTTTGACAAGATAGCATAACTCATGCACGTAAAGGAACACATACCTTTAATAAACTAGTAAACTGCCAAATAAACGCACATGGTATTCCAATTATGAACTAAACAGTTAAATTTGGCAAATTTAATTCGCCAAAAATCTAATAAGAAAAATGTGTAAATCTACCATCATTTTCTCTACCTTGCCCTTTTTCAACATCAGGATAAATGTGTCAATCGGCCAGAGTGTACCAATGACGTTCTTGCCTAACGGAATGGTCAAGATGTAATCAGAACACTTTGGCCTTTAACTCATTATAACATTAATCAGAGATGTCAATTTATATGTTTATTTAAATTTGGTTATACTGTATTTTGTTTATTTAACTGAAACCTAAATTGGGCTAAAGGTGTTTGGGCCAAATATGCTTATACTTCTTGGAGAATAGCTATAACCCTGGGGCCAAATTCACAAAATATTTCGGCCCAAATTTACAAAGCCTGTTTTAATCTTACACATGTAACTATATGCATTCAGAATGCTTAAAAACTTGTACTTAAGAAAATCAAGTTTTGTACATTTGGTCCGTTATCATTTGCATGCGTTATGTATCTATTCTATGCAAAAAATTACTGAATTACAAAATACTGATCATGGTAAATAAAAAAATAAAAATTGATTTATGTACATTAAAAGCGGTTTTAAACAGCTAGAAAAATCTACATAAATCAATTTGTTTTTTGTCTATACTGTGACCCATCTTCCATACCTACATAATTTTCTGCATGAAACAAAAACATCAAATACTTGTAAACATACAGCTGCTAACCATAAACGTAAAGCTAAAGGGTCGAACTTACGAAGCCTATTTTGTCTTAAATGCAGGTGTTCAAGCATTATAAACGTATGTAGTTACACGCGTGTAAGACATAAATAGGCTTTGTAAATTTGGCCCATAACATTTTGTTAATCTGGCTCCTAGATTTTATTGCATTTTAAAACAAATTTAAAACTCACTAAAACTAAAGACGATTGAACAGCAGCATGAAAAGGATGAAGTTATGAAACAAGATGTCGACACGACGGTGAGGCTGAATCAAGCCACACGAGTAAGACTGAAAAAAGTAATATTATGCTTTGTTAAAGAAGACAAAACGGTGATTACCATGTACTGTGTTATTCAATACAAACTAAATGCTACAATAGGATACATTTAAAAAACAAAAAAACAAAACACAACACAACACAACCACAAAACATGGCCAGAAACGAGATTACTTTTTAAAACACTTTGTTTTTCTTATGTACAGCGAGTGAGTATATGATATATTAATATTGTCAAATGCACGGTTTTTAATAATTACACAAATAATTAATCATATATCTTAAAAACAAAAATGATATAATAACAATGCATTAACTAAAAAAAAAAAAAAAAAAAATCTCTATCTAAAATGAATTCAATTGAATACATTTAATAATAATCATAAAAATTCAATTTCATTCCCATATAGGTATAGGGGTCATATGATCATATTATGAAATCAATGGCATGAAATATAGAAATATACTACAAAACGAGCAATAATTTCATTCTTAACAACAGTTCTTTTTACAAATTGCCATGGCAATGTAATGGCCGCCATAACACATACATTCACACAATGTACAGGACTGTAACTAGAATAAGAAACAGTTTATAGCATGTGGTTTTAAAAAAACAACAACACAACAACAACAACACTGTGGTTGCAAGTTGATCATTCATAAATATTGACCAATGCATATTAAAAACACTTTGATATAAAATGAATTACGTAATATATTCCAAAACACTAGATGATCAACTGGAGTTCCCATCATGCATTGTAAAACACGAGACAAACTTGAAGGTGCCTCACTGGTTTAAAGCTGCTGCCATTCTGTATTAGTTCACAAAATGTATTTAACATAATTTATTCCATGATGATGACACTTAACAACATTTTGTACATAAATAAATATGTTAATGGATTTCTTGTTAAATAACAGCAATGTGAAGACATTCCTGTGGCATTACCCCGTCCCCACAAATAATGAGTTTCAACAGACTTTCTTTCGGAGTCAATAGGTGAATTGGGGCACGAATGCTTTAAACAAGAGAAACAAATATACACTACAGACAGTCTCCATAATCAGGCAATTTATTGGCCAATTTTTATTGGCTGTAACTTATTAAGTATCCCATACATGTGTAATACATTGAAGTATGTTACGGTCTTATTTTTCTAACCTTTCACTAGTTAATAAAAAATGTTAGATTACATGGATCATAATACACAACTATACAATTGTTATACCAACACTTAAACTGAAGAATATTTTTTTTTTTTAAACTGCCTCTTAAATATTATGCACATTAAGCCTGACATAAAATTGACTTACATTAATTTATCAGTTTTCTTACATTTTTTGTTTGTTGTCATTTTAACAACTGCAACTGAAAAGTGTAAAATGATTTTAATTTATTTTCAAATCTTCAACTTATCCAGCATCATCCAGAATGAAAAATATTGCTATAAAAGTATGTTCTATGCAACATAAAAAGTCGTAAAAATGTAACTGCCATTTGTCACTTCATTAAGTATGTAGTGTCTCACTGACCAATGCAATACTGGTATTTGATACATATTGCTAGATCAGGTATGCAGATGGGAACAACAAATTCAAAATGCATGGCAATGTCAACATGACAAATATATATTAAAATATATAATGTTAATGTAAAATGTTATAACACAATGGCAATGAGACAAGAATGAACACATGGCGAGTGTTTGAAAATAAACAATGTTCCTGAAACCCCCCCCCAAAAAAAACTTCAGGTATATAGTCTCGAGTAAAATGGACCAACCTTCAACTCCACCCATGCGCCAATCAACGGCTGCATTACCCAATCAGCTTAATGTGTGAAAACAGTGTACTGATCAACAGTTAAAACAAACAAGTTTGATCATTTAGACATGCCAATGAATTTCATGTTTAAAATGTCTAAATATTGAACAAGTTTAATATTGTATAAAAACAGTTCCAGACTGGCAAAATGTTTTTTTTATATACAATGTGGCAGCTTGTAAGAAGATATCCTAATACATAGCCAAAGAATTAACTTGAGAAAATATTTTAGAATTCTGTTGGAAAATTTCGGGTTTCCAACTTATAATTTTATGACAGCATGAATTCACAGAAGCATAAATTTGTGCTAACTTCGTCGTC
Source organism: Gigantopelta aegis (assembly GCF_016097555.1). NCBI lineage: Eukaryota > Metazoa > Mollusca > Gastropoda > Neomphalida > Peltospiridae > Gigantopelta > Gigantopelta aegis. The sequence continues at coordinate 71,826,907 of NC_054701.1, forward strand.
TGCATATTGGAGTGATCGCATGAGCTAAATGGTTGCAAGCCTGTTGCCAAATTCACAAAACATTTTAACTTAATGTTAAACTGATAACAGATGCTTGTAGAGAGAGAGAGAATACAGGCTGCAACCTTGAACGTAAACCACATATTTCGAGACATTTATATTATTTACCATTTAAAAAAAACATTATGAGTTGAGATTGATTTGCCTAGATGATAAATAAAGATATCACATAACTTGCCAGAGCAACATTTTGTGTGGATTTTAAATCATGAACTTTAAATCAAGTAACAACTACAGTTATTATACAAGCTGAACAACCATAGGTAAACATATTCCCTTTTTAAGTTTTGACTATTACTTACAACTGTAAAGTATAGTTTCAAAAGAATACAAATAAACAAACTAGAGACAAGATGAGAAAAAAAAAAAAACGAGCTGGCATACAAGATGAAACCTGTGACTTGCTCTGGGCAATACACACACTGCTGACCCAGAATTAATTGCACAGCTGTTACTTTTTGTTTCATCAGTCGGTGACAGATGACATGAAAACACCAACACTCTGGTCAGGAGTGCATGCACTTTTCAATTGCTCATACAGACATGAATAAATGTTTTGGGTGTTTTTTTGATGTTTTTTCCCACTTCATAGACATGCTGATTCGTACCAAAAAATAGCACCAAACTTAGTGATGTCAATGAGTTTGAAATTAAATAGTTTTCACCCACAGGACCACAAACCTATAAGTGAGTGAATAACAAAAGAGTATGTAGCTACGAGTGTACAGAAAGCAATACCATTTCTATGAGCAATCCACAGTGGCAATATAAAATATTGTATTTAAATTTGAATGCCTAACAATGTCCGATTCCTAGCACCCATAGTTTTCCCCCTGTCCCAAACACTACCATGATTGGCATATCAAAGGCTGCGGTATGTGTTGCATTGTTTATGGAAAACATGGATATAAAGATCCTTTGCTGCTATTCTGCAAGAGTAGCTTATGTGGCAGAAGAGGATTTCCTCTCTCACTATCAAAACCAAGTGTCGAAAGAACCATTTATAAGAAACTGAATCTGATTAAAAAGTGATGAGATGTTTTAAAATAAAGCAAATAATCCCTTAGTTTTCTTTCAGTTCCTAGCATTAGTTCAACATAAGTAAAATTTTAAATAAACAAATGCCTAAATGAAGATGAGGCACATATGGTTGCTAGGCCTGCACCACAGATCCTTTTGGACGTAAACTGTACTACACCAATACCGTCCCTCACTCTTATTTGGTGCCAATAGTCCAGAAAGCATAAATATTTCACCCCACCCCAACCTCCTATCCAGAAATGTCTTCAATTCAAACAAGTTTGTCGTCTCCAATATCTTCATTTTAGTATATTATTACATCCTACTAATCAATGGTATTGTTGTCATGACATTAGAAATAATAATTATAATTATAATAAATATACGTTGAACCTTCAATATCTTCAGGGTGTAGATGGAGATAGTTAGATGTGGTGTATTTTGTCTTTTCACCATATCTGTTACATAATTACAGGACAGTTAATACTTCGAATCTGAGATAATCATAGCTAAGGCCATAGTAACAAAAGTTCATGTTTTGCATCCGAAACATTTTGAACAAATGAGGGGTTTTTGGATGGTTTTTTTTTTTTTTTTATCTTTTCATTATTAAATATTTACCAAACACACATAGCACATTTCACACCAAAACATATTGTAGTGTATGAATATTTAGAACTGGAACCATAACAACAATTTGATATTTTTTAAATGTTTATGCTAACAGAGGAAGACACAAAAAAGTACACAGATATATCACTATTCAAAGTGCATCTGAAACACTTTGCACCGATAGCATGCCAAACAATACTTGGGGTTCCTGATGTCTCTGGTACTTTTTGACCTTAAACTACACGAGTAAATTGTGAACTGAAAGGAGTCATTAGAAGAAACATAGTCCACTAAATGTACTGGTTAAGAGTTTAATTCTGCAATAAACAACGATTCCATTATTGTTCACCAGAAGAAACATCCAGTCCACCAAATTTACTGGTTTAGAATTCTGCAAGAAACAACCATTCCCTCCATGGTCATTCAGATTTGATGTTTTCATAACTTTTTAATAAAGTGAAAAGGCAAATTTTGGGGAAATAACAAAAACTTTTGTTAATAATATTTTCAACTTTAGGTTTGATGGTACGTGGACAGTGGATGCAAAACATGAACTTTCATTCTCATGGCCTAACCAAAGATGCCACTGGAAATGGAGACCAATTTTTCTTGTGTAAAATCTCTAGGATTTCATATTCACAGATTATCGATTTACTCCACTATATTCTTGAGTGTTTAAACCATGCATAAGGCTTTAATACTGGCCCCTTCATCACTTTTCCTCTGGTATTTGGGGATTTGGGATTAAAGAGTTTGCCTAGAAATGTTTAACCCTGTCAATAAAATAAGCCCCAAACTTATCTTGTCTTACATGTATATAACAATTGTATACTAACAATTGCATACTAACAATTGCTAGCCAATTCAAAAACTTTAATATGAAGTCATGTTATAATGGTAAATTATTTTGGAATATTTTTATGAAATGTTATTTTTTGCTTTGCTACTATATATAAAGCATCAAATACATATTATTTATTATGAATTTATCAAACTGAAAAGACAGACAACATTTGTGTTGTGTTAAAAGGTTGTTACCGTAAATTGTTTCTTATAGTAAAAATGGCCCATGGTAATGTATGGTTTACACACAGATGAAATGGACAAAAACATATGAATAGCCTCTAGGTACAATTTACACTTTCTAAAAAATATGATTAGTTGACATTAAACCAAATTCTACTTTTCTACATTCTTTAACTTCTGCCATTGGATCTGAAGAATGCCATTTGTACACCTGTGATTACCAATGAAAAGAAATGGATGACAAACTCTGAATTTAATTTAATTTTGGTCATAAACTTCCACAAACAATATGAGTGAAGGCACCATAATTATGAAGTGTTGCGCATGTCTAAAATCAAACCCAATTGTACATAGGATCATAGAATTGGTTAAATGCATTCTTTCATTAAAAAACCCAACTGGTTACACACTTGGGAACATGATTTGATAATGCAACCATCAGTTCAAAATGAGCTAAGAGTGACAAATACTAGTTGCAACGAGATTAAGGGAGTGGAGTTTGGTTGAGGGGGGTGGAGAGTAGAGTCAAACAGCTTCAGGTGCCACACCTAGAGAGTGAGGTAGGTGTTGGAAGGTGCTTCATCCATAACTTGTCAGATTTAAACATGATGAGTGAATACTAAACATTTTAACAATGTAGTGGCATCAAAAAGTACCCATGCATCCAGACATAGCAAATCCTTGTGTCAACAATGACAATGGAAATCATACTACTGGAACATTCAATGTGTTTCTGAGGGGACAAGGCAAATAACCGCAGAAGAAAGGTGAAAAAAAAAAAGTCCTCTTTTTAAAAAATTCAGCTGTTGTCACAATTGGCTAAACATATACATTTTTGGGGGTCACAAAATATATTTTTGAAGCTAGTAGAAAAAATGCTAAGACATTTGACATGTTTTTGCCAAACCATCAAAATCACCTGTTCAACATTTAACTCTGATGCTTTGACCATCATATATATACATTGTATATGTGTGTGTGTGTATATATATATATATATATATATTATACTGATGAAAAGAAATAAGGGATCAGACCAACACTTAACAGGAAAGAGAGACTGAAACTGAAACCTTCATCCATAGTTTGTTTTGTTTCAAGACACCACTAGAGCACATTGATTTATTAATCATCGGCTATTGGACATCATCCAGTGTTAGTAAGGTAACTATGTTACTGGCAGTCGGTCTCTCACACTACTGACATTCAATCCCACACTACACCTTTGTACTTTGTACAGACATTAGGATGCTAATACTGACTGAAACTTGGTACGATCCCTTCATTCTTTCTCTCAGTATACAAATGTTGAATTAAAATGAAAGCTCGCAAAGTACTCTTTCAATGGATGTATATGATATATATTTTAAGTTTCAATCATTACATGGATAGATCTGAATGGATTCTTCTTAGAAAATAAATGAAAAACAAAGTCTGTATGTCAACAATGCATGGATGAGAACAAGACATTAATATATTTAGAAAATATCCTAACCTAACATATCAACTCGGTAACAGAAATGTCCATGATATATGTATATGCGTAATAAATCACATAACGTTCATCATAATCATAATCATTTCACACAGAGGTTACAATAATAATTACTTATTTCACTACAGCAAATATGTGAATAAAACCTTGTTGAAACTATTCAAATGTGTATCTATTCATGTACAACATCCCTCCCATGCGATACGGGTCCTGAATGGGCGTTTCTGCGGTATTAGTTCGTGACATGAAATCTCTATCTTGTGTCATTGCGGGAGGGGTGGTGTGGGTGAGCTTTGCGGCCGTCTGGTACTGCCGCTCGTCTATGAAGGGGTAGGGGCTATTCTGGTGGGGGTACAGCCCACGCGAGTAGTCCCGATCGAACAGTGCATGCTGTGTGGGTGTACTGTGTGTGAGGAAAGCACTGTTCGTGTTCTCCGTCACATGTGGAGGGTGGTACACGGGGTCTCTGGGGTACATGTACTTGTCGAGGTTAAAACCACTATTCACACCAATCGTACTGAACATATCTGTCGACGAGTTCTGTGGGAGGGCCCTGAAATCTCCCATGCCTGCTCCAGCAGTCTGTCTGTACCTCTCGTCAAACGCTTTCTGCGCCGTTCCGTGAGAGGTGCGGCTATAGTCCAGAGAGCTAGCTCCCGAAAAGCCGTGGCTTCCAAAGTAACCGAGATCAAATCTTTCCAGAGTCGGGAAGGTATCTGTGGTAAGGTCTCTCTGGGGCTGGGGGGACGATAGGTTAGCGAACATGTTGCGCTCGGTTATTGACCGCGAGGGGTCGAACATGAGCTCCCGCCCAGCGAGGTAGTTATCTTTGGAGAAGAACGGAGCGGTGGCAGGGTTGGTTGCCCTTGGTAAGTATGAAGGCTGCGTCCAGTGGTGCGGACGTACATCTTGTCCCGACCACGAGCTGGTGAAGGGATTTCTCGGCATGGCCTGGGCCATGGCTGTTCCAGAAAACATGTCTGTGCTCGGCATGGTTGTGGTGCGTCGCAACAGAGCAGGATTTGATGGTCTCAGAGTCGTGTCTGGAATTCGGTTGAGTGCCATTCGGTCGTTCTGGGACAGGAACGGCGTCGCCATCCGCTGCCTTTGAAGCATTGCCTCGCTCTGAGATAGATGCATAAAAGGTGTGGCACTGGTCGGAACCGAGAAGAGGGGTTCGTTGGAACGAAGGAACGTGTTGTCCCTGGTGACGGAGTGCAAGGGATTCACAGCACCGAACGTGTCGTATGGAGACTCGGGAAGCCTAGGCATGGCGGAGGCAGTGTCCCGGGAGTAGTGCTGCTCCTGGGAGCGATCGCAAGTGAGGATTTCCATTCGTTTGTGAGACAGGTCCGTAGGAAACGGCTGCATGCTGGTATGTGTGATTACATTGTTGGCTACCGACGCTGGCCGGGTCAGATCTCTGCTGTCTTCGTGAGGCTTTTCGGCAAGCTCTTCCAGCCTCTGCAATCGGCTTGGCTCCAGGTCTTCAAGCCTCTGGAGTCGGCCGGCTTCCTCGGACAAAGGCTCCCTCGGAACACTGCCGGCAACACTCAGGTTCTGAAGATATTGATTCAGATAGTCCTTGTCCACCTCTGGGGCACCAGTGGTTGTAGCCATGACTTCGTAACTGGGGGCACGATCATCGGTCGTCTCAATGTTCGCTGGTTCGTTGCTGCCATGAGGTTGCTCAACAGACTGTGGTTGTGACATAGGCTGGGACATGGGTTGTTGTGACATGGGTTGTTGTGACAGTGGCTGTGACAAAGGTTGCTGTGACAAAGGTTGCTGTGACAAAGGTTGCTGCGACAGTGGGTTCTGTGATAGTGGGGCTTGTGACATGGGCTGTTGGGACAATGGCTGCGACACTGGCTGAGATAATGGCTGAGAGTCCAGATCAAGTGATGCTGATGCTGATGCTGATGCAGCTGCTGGTTGTTGTTCCGTCTGTGGATAACTGCTGTCCACTTCAGTTTGAGCAACAGGTTCTTCTTCTATTACAGCTGGAGACTGCACCATCTCCTCGTCAGAGGGACTCTGTGGAGGTGGAGGAGCAGGGGCTCTGGGAGGAGTCAGAGGTATGTCGGTGCTGACTTCGTCGTCCGATGACAGAGAGCGGGGCTCCTCATCATCAATCGTCTGATCGCCAACAACGGCTGCTATTTCTCCAGGAGTGTAAGACCTCTTGGAGTCAGACACGACATCTCTCTCACCATCATCAATTATGGGATTCTCCTCCAGCGATCTGTCGATGGCCTCTTGCTGAGCCTGCCCCGGAGACATTTCCTCTTCTTTGACCTCCTGTTGACTGTACATTGCTGTCTCATACACATCTTCAGGTTCTGGTTCAGGTTCAGGTTCAGGCTCGGCTTCGGCTTCGGCTTCGGCTTCAACTTCGGCTTCTTTAGCTGGGACTGGGTCATGTTCAGCAACTTCTTCTTCCTGCAACTCTTCTTTTGAATCTGGCTTCTCATTTGTATCTTCTGGTCTAGCATCCAGCTCCTTCTGATCCTGATTCAGCTTTTCCTGATCCTCAATCACTGCTGCAGTATCATCACATGTCACTTGATCTGCTGTAGAAACATCATCCTTGTCCTCAATGGATTCAGCAACGGTTTTATCACATTCTGGTGCCTTTGGAGTTTTCTGCTTCTTCTTCTTTTTAACCTTCTGTGATGTAACTTCTTTCTGCTTAACTTCTTTCTTTTTGGCAGAAACTTTCTTCTTGCTTTGAGCAGATTTCTTTTTGTTGTTCTTAACCTCACTCTCATTCTTTGAGTTTTTCGTGTCTTCTGCCACAGAAGACTTCTCAACCTTTTTCTTAGCACCCTGAGACTTTACAACTTTTGGAGATTTTGGTTTCCCCTTAGGAGACTTAAGACTTTTTAGTTCTTTTGGAGATTTGGGGGACTTTATCCCTTTGGGAGACTTGGGCATTTTGGGCGATTTGGGCATCTTGGGTGATTTAGGAGCTTTACTGGACTTGCTGGTTTTGGGGGATTTTGGTGTTTTGGGAGACTTCACTGCTTTGGGTGGTTTTGGTGATTTTTTGCTCACGACAGCTACTGCTTTCTTCTTCTTCTTTTTCTTGGTTTCAGGTTCAGCTGAATCAGTCTCCTTGACATCATTTTTAACTTCAGGATCATCAGGTTTCTCCTTCACAGCTTCATCTGGTTTTATTTCATCCGACTTTTCACTTTTATCCCTGTCACCACCACCACTGTCATCCAGCTCAACTTCTGTTGAATCCTTAGAAGGTTTATCATCAACAGACTTTACCGACTCCGCTGTATCAGGAGGTTCATCAATAACAGCTGGATTCTTCTCCACCACGATTGGAACTTCCCAAAATACTGGAAGCGGTTTCGGTCGGTTCCTTTCCTTATCCTTCCAAAATGCTGAACGTGGAACGGTCGATTCATCACCCGATTCCTCGTCTGATTTAAACTCGTACAAGTCAAATGGTTTATTCTCTTCTTTCGGTTTCTCCGTCTGTTCAGGATTTACAGACGTCGACGATGACCCATTGGCCACACATTCCCCCTCCCCTTCCTCCCCGACATAGTTATGGCTGCTGTGACTTCCATCGAGCGAGAGATCGGACAATTCCCCTGATTGAATATTGTGATGTTTCTTCTTGTGCCAGTGAAGAGAGCTTTTCTGTCTACACGTAAAGCTGCAAATGTCACATTTTACTGGCCGTTCGTTTGTATGCTGCCGATGGTGAACTTTGAGGTTATCTGCATGACGAAATGATTTACCACAGCCCTCCCAGTCACAATGATAATTCCTCTCACCTGAAAAGATATTAAACACATTATACTGTTTAGCTTTCAGTTTTTCACAGATTGTCAAGGATAACATTTAAAAAAAAGGCTACTGTAAACTTTTTAATTCTATTCTTGTAGCAAACGTTTAAACCAGAATTTCAATTACTGTAATTCATAAAATATTAGCGATCTTAAAATTTAGCGAAATCTAAATAAGTGAAATATTAGCGACATAGAACTTTAGCAAGGTCATCATATCAGAAACTAAAAAGTTGTAGAATCAGCTGAAATAATGCTTTTGACGAATCTTGACAGTATGCAGCTTCAGACATCTTGAATTTAGTATAAAACTGCAATAATGTGCATGCTAACTAACTATTGTTGTTTGCTATCCTTTTGGTTTAACCTTCTGACTACTGCAGGCGAGATATCTCGCCCGACGTCACGTCAGTCGACTTACTGTACACTGTATAGTGCATTGCCCAATTCATATTTCCAGCCGTTTTGCACACAACACTCACCGGAAACGGAAATATAATAAAAGAAAAAAGATTTTTTTTTTCAAAATGGTGGCTTTTGTTTTGATCTTTTCAATTGAAAATACCTTGAAATTTTGAGTTCAAAAAGTGGTTTTCGGCAAGTATTGTCGCTTGACAACAATGGCGGCACGTCGCAGTAATTTTCAGGGATCGATAGCTGATTGTGACAGCTAATTTGATAATAAATTTGATTGTTTTACCAACAATGAAAATTACCAAATATTGCAATATGAATCGTACTTTGGGTTTTTAAAAAAATTCTGGTCAGAAAACCACTGTTATCGGGAATAATGGACATAAATACTGGACAGCTGGCCACAAATGCCCATAAGTAAATGCAACTTTTTCGATTTTTTGCCTGATTTTAATCACCACGAAAATAATACTTACCGATTCATATATGAACTTTATTTCATGTATTTATAAAACATTTAAGTGAATATATGTGATTAACAATTATAAATTTTTACCCACTCAACGTGGTTTGTGTTAAAAATTAATCCAGTAGTCTAAAGGTTAATCAGTAGTACCTAACCATTGTTGTGTCTTCAGTTAATCACAGACAAAACAATTGCACAAAAGGTTTTCAGAGCAGTCCAACGTATGTCTGTTTAAATTTATCGTCATCAAATATTAGCATCTTGTATGACCTCACTAAATTCACTAACATTTTATGCTCACTAACATTTTCTGATTTACAGTAATACTGATGCACAACTTCCGAAGCATATACACATTGTACCATCTTTATGAAAAACAAACATACTTTACTTTCATTCAAGTTCCAAAAATTCCAAATGACCATCATTTAAATAATAAGAGAATCTATCACTATTGTCAAATACTGACAAAGCAATTTAACTCAAGGGACAAAATGTTTTTTATGAGGGCTGAGGTCCCCTACAATTAACATTTTGTCCTGTGTGTTAGAATTGCCTTACAATATAAATTTGTTAACTGTGACCGATTCTTCTCTTGTTCCATTTTCCATTAAATTGTTTGGCAAAACCTTACTTGCAGAATCATGCCAATGATTTAAAACTAATAACACTGCGTAGTCCCCAATGTCCAGGTAACATTTCGTCTGTAAATAATAATTTAAATATTGACCAATCACACTTAGCCTTTTATAACGTTATTTGGGAGCATACAAATTCTAAAAATATCGGGCGAGTCTATTTTAGTGGCCGCAGTACAGCAAACCATACGTACGGGATGGGTTATCAGTCTTCAATTTTACATTAAAAATTATTTATTTATTTAGAAATAAAAAAAACTAAATCAGTCTTCAGTTTTACATTACAAATTATTTATTTTATAAAATAAAACATGTTTTAAGGCATTCGTAATTCACATGAAACATGTCGTATACCCTCAGGATAATTCGGAATGTTTTCAAATTATTTTTAAATCACTGGCAGGATTCTGCAAGTAAGGTTTTGATTGGTGGACATGAGCTCCAACTGGCTGGTGTTAGATTCATATGTAATAGTGAAGCTAATTTTAATTAGATTGGTTTTCCATTTTAGAAATTTCTGGGGGTTTTACCGTTTTTGCCACAAATAGTGTAAACGTCTCCTCTACAAATTTATTATAATGAATACGCCCAAAGTCTTCCAATCGTAAATTACCTTGTTAGATGAATGTGTCACATGAATTGGGGTTTTTTAATGGATAGTACCGAAAATCAACTGTGTAGCCTATTGATATATTTGTATTAGTTAAAACTGATTTTCATTATATGTTCTTAGCTGGTACACCTTCACATGTTCCGTATCTACAGCAGGCAAGCTTAACTATAAAGAACAAACTCATTTCTTTAAATGTTCTTAAGTATTTAACAACAGTCTTTTCATACGAAAATGTTGTATGTTAAATAATAGTAAATGCATGCCATTCCCTCTATTTGACCCATTCCTAAACACTTCACTTACTGAAAACATATTTTCCATTAACTTCAACAAATTAAAAGTTAAAATGTTAATTTAACATATTAATACAAATAATGATTCAACATAACATGGCAACTTGGTGAATCAAAAAAAAGTAATAAAAAAAAAACTAAAATTCTGAAAAACACATCACTTGCACATTGTGGTTTTTCACAATTTATTTAAAATAAAATATTTAAAAACAAAAAAAACAAAAAAACAGGAGAAAAAACACCCTCAAATACATGTATATTTGATTACTTGGGTTTTCATTTCCTGTCCATTTTTCACTACCAGTGCAAGTTATTTCATTACATGCGTGTTTTATTTCACTACCTGAGTGCATTATTTCATTACAGACGTGTTTTATTTCATTACCCGAGTGCATTATTTCATTACAGGTGTGTTTTATTTCATTACCCGAGTGCATTATTTCATTACAGGTGTGTTTTATTACACTACCCTAGTGCATTATTTCATTACAGGTGTGTTTTATTTTACTACACAAGGCATTATTTCATTACATGTGTGTTTTATTACACTACCCAAGTGAATTATTTCATTACAGGTGTGTTTTATTTCAGTACCCAAGTGCATTATTTCATTACATGTGTGTTTTATTTCACTACCCAAGTGCATTATTTCATTACAGGTGTGTGTTTTATTACACTACCCTAGTGCATTATTTCATTACATGTTTGTTTTATTTCATTACCTAAGTGCATTATTATTTCATTACAGGTGTGTGTTTTACTTCACTACCATAGTGCATTATTTCATTACATGTGTATTTTATTTCATTACTCAAGTGCATTATTTCATTACAGGTGTGTTTTATTTCATTACCCAAGTGCATTATTTCATTACATGTGTTTTATTTCATTACCCAAGGCATTATTTCATTACATGTGTTTTATTTCATTACCCAAGTGCATTATTTCATTACAGGTGTGTAGTATTTCATTACCCAAGTGCATTATTTCATTACAGGTGTGTTTTATTTCACTACCCTAGTGCATTATTTCACTACAGGTGTGCTTTATTTCATTACCCAAGTGCATTATTTCATTACATGTGTGTTTTATTTCACTACCCAAGTACATTATTTCATTACAGGTGTGTTTCATTTCATTACCCAAGTTCATTATTTCATTACATGTGAGTTTTATTTCATTACCCAAGTGCATTATTTCATTACAGGTGTGTGTTTTATTACACTACCCTAGTGCATTATTTCATTACAGGTGTGTTTTATTTCATTACCTAAGTGCATTATTTCATTATATGTGTGTTTTATTACACTACCCTAGTGCATTATTTCATTACACGTGTGTTTTATTTCATTACCTAAGTGCATTATTTCATTCCATGTGTGTTTTATTTCACTACCCAAGTACATTATTTCATTACATGTGTGTGTTTTATTACACTACCCAAGTACATTATTTCATTACAGGTGTGTGTTTTATTACACTACCCTAGTGCATTATTTCATTACATGTGTGTTTTATTTCATTACCTAAGTGCATTATTTCATTCCATGTGTGTTTTATTACCCTACCCTAGTGCATTATTTCATTACAGGTGTGTTTTATTTCACTACCCAAGTGCATTATTTCATTACAGGTGTGTTTTATTACACTACCCATGTGCATTATTTCATTACATGTCTGTTTTATTTCACTACCCAAGGCATTATTTCATTACATGTCTGTTTTATTTCACTACCGAAGGCATTATTTCATTACAGGTGTGCATTATTTCATTACCGGTGTGTTTTATTTCATTACCCATGTGCATTATTTCATTACATGTGTTTTATTTCATTACTCAAGTGCATTATTTTATTACATGTGTTTTATTACACTACCCTAGTGCATTATTTCATTACATGTGCGTTTTATTTCATGACCCAACTGCATTATTTCATTACATGTGTTTTATTTCATTACTCAAGTGCATTATTTCATTACATGTGTTTTATTACACTACCCTAGTGCATTATTTCATTACATGTGTGTTTTATTACACTACCCTAGTGCATTATTTCATTGCATGTGTGTTTTATTACACTACCCTAGTGCATTATTTCATTACAGGTGTGTTTTATTTCAATACCTAAGTGCATTATTTCATTACATGTGTGTTTTATTACACTACCCTAGTGCATTATTTCATTGCTTGTGTGTTTTATTTCATTACCTAAGTGCATTATTTCATTACATGTGTGTTTTATTACACTACACTAGTGCATTATTTCATTACAGGTGTGTTTTATTTCACTACCCAAGGCATTATTTCATTACAGGTGTGCTTTATTTCATTACCCAAGTGCATTATTTCATTACAGGTGTGTTTTATTTCACTACCCAAGGCATTATTTCATTACTCAAGTGCATTATTTCATTACATGTGTTTTATTTCATTACTCAAGTGCATTATTTCATTACATGTGTTTTATTACACTACCCAAGTGCATTATTTCATTACAGGTGTGTTTTATTACACTACCATAGTGCATTATTTCATTACAGGTGTGTTTTATTTCATTACCCAAGTGCATTATTTCATTACAGGTGTGTTTTATTTCACTACCCAAGTACATTATTTCATTACATGTGTTTTATTTCATTACCCAAGTGCATTATTTTATTACATGTGTGTTTTATTTCATTACCCAAGTGCATTATTTTATTACAGGTGTGTTTTATTACACTACCCAAGGCATTATTTCATTACAGTGTATTTTATTTCATTACCCAAATTTTTTTTCATTACAGGTGTGTTTTATTTCATTACAAATGCATTACCCATAGTGCATTATTTCATTACAGTGTTATTTCATTACAGGTGTTTTTATTTCATTACCCAAGTGCATTATTTCATTACAGGTGTGTGCATTTTTCATTTCATTACCCAAGGTGTGTTTTACATTACCCAAGTGCATTATTTCATTACAGGTGTTATTTCATTACATGTGTTTTATTTCATTACCCAAGTGCATTATTTCATTACAGGTGAGTTTTATTTCATTACCCAAGTGCATTATTTCATTACAGGTGTGTGTTTTATTACACTACCCTAGTGCATTATTTCATTACAGGTGTGTTTTATTTCATTACCTAAGTGCATTATTTCATTACATGTGTGTTTTATTACACTACCCTAGTGCATTATTTCATTACATGTGTGTTTTATTACACTACACTAGTGCATTATTTCATTACAGGTGTGTTTTATTTCATTACCCAAGTGCATTATTTCATTACAGGTGAGTTTTATTTCATTACCCAAGTGCATTATTTCATTACATGTGTGTTTTATTACACTACACTAGTGCATTATTTCATTACAGGTGTGTTTTATTTCATTACCTAAGTGCATTATTTCATTCCATGTGTGTTTTATTACCCTACCCTAGTGCATTATTTCATTACAGGTGTTTTATTTCACTACCCAAGTGCATTATTTCATTACAGGTGTGTTTTATTACACTACCCTAGTGCATTATTTCATTACAGGTGTGTTTTATTTCACTACCCAAGTACATTATTTCATTACAGGTGTGTTTTATTTCACTACCCATGTGCATTATTTCTTTACATGTCTGTTTTATTTCACTACCCAAGGCATTATTTCATTACATGTCTGTTTTATTTCACTACCGAAGGAATTATTTCATTACAGGTGTGCTTTATTTCATTACCCAAGTGCATTATTTCATTACCGGTGTGTTTTATTTCATTACCAATGTGCATTATTTCATTACATGTGTTTTATTTCATTACTCAAGTGCATTATTTCATTACATGTGTTTTATTACACTACCCTAGTGCATTATTTCATTACATGTGCGTTTTATTTCACTACCCAACTGCATTATTTCATTACAGGTGTATTTTATTTCATTACCCAAGTGCATTATTTCATTACATGTCAGTTTTATATATACTACTCAAAAGAATTTAAGGGTCAGACGATATTTTCGACATTATTTTCTGAATGTCAATTATATTAGCTAGACCATAATGTCACGCATGGTATTGTTCCATTTTGACGAAAGTGGGTCTAAGCAACCCATAAATGAATTAAAATCCACTGTCATTGACACTGTCGACTAGTTCTAATGGCGAAAACATGCTTACATTTGCACGTAAATTAGGGCGAAAGCGAAAGGTCTGCTAAGTGCCCATAACTTGCTTTTTCACAAAGCGCTTCATTTGCACGCTTTGCACGTGTATTCCATGTTCCCAATGCTGAATTTCCGTATAATTGGAGCTTGCGTTCGTGTACGGTGCACACTCCAAATTCGACAATGGTACGACTTCAACTGACTATTGAAGATCAAGGAAGGGCTATTGCTTGGCTTCAGGATGGCAATACGCAAAGAAATGTTGCTCTGAGACTTGGTGTCAGTCAGAGTTCTGTTCGAAATCGTCGACATTCGGGAAGACCCCGAAGCACTATAAATAGAGAGGACCGCTACATCACCAATATGGCTCTACGTCAACGCACAACCACTGCACGCCGATTACGTGACAATCTGCGGACTGCGACTGGAACTCGAGTGTCTGATCAAACCATACGCAATCGTCTGAGAGCCAATAATCTACGCTGCCGTCGCCAGGCTGTTCGACCACCACTCCTACCACGTCACAGAACGGCCAGACGTCACTGGTGCACGCTTCATCTGCGGTGGCAACGTGTTCAGTGGGGTCGAGTGATGTTCACTGATGAGTCCAGGTTTAGTCTCCAGTTCAACGACGTTCGGGTTCGTGTCTACAGACGTCCTGGGGAGCGCTTCGCTGACGTTAACGTTAGACAACGTCACCGGTTCGGTGGTGGCAGCATCATGGTGTGGGGCGGCATCTCTATCCACCACAGGACCCCCCTCTATGTGGTGGATGGCAATCTGAATGGAATCCGCTATCTGAATGAGATTATCCGGCCGTTGGTTCTCCCATGCCTTCAGCAGATTGGCAGCGGGGCAGTTCTGCAGGATGACAATGCCAGACCCCACCGCACCAGGGTGGTAACGGACTTTCTCAGACAACAAGGTATCGCCAGGATGGATTGGCCAGCATATTCGCCTGACTTGGCCCCAATAGAGAACGCCTGGGACGAATTAGGCAGGAGAGTTCGGGATAACCATGCCCCTCCTGCCAACCTTCATGATCTGGGTCAACTTCTTATGGAAGAGTGGCAGGCCATTCCCCAAGAGTTCTTCAGACGTCTGATCAACAGCATGAGGCAACGATGTGTCGAGTGTATTCGCGCCAGGGGTGGATTCACACACTATTAAACGAATGTTCTAATGTGTAAAATCCATGTTTGATAACCTTCAACTTTGACAGCATGTCATGTGACTTTCTTGTATACAGTGATGTTTATTTGTGGGTTTTTGTAAATATGGAACAATAAATAAAAAAATTGGTGTAGTTTACATCATCAATCTAACACACTCTGAAACTTATTTGGTTATAAATTTTTGACCCTTAAATTCTTTTGAGTAGTATATTTCATTACCCAAGTGCATTATTTCATTACAGGTGTGTGTTTTATTACACTACCCTAGTGCATTTTTCATTACATGTGTGTTTTATTACACTACCCTAGTGCATTATTTCATTGCATGTGTGTTTTATTACACTACACTAGTGCATTATTTCATTACAGGTGTGTTTTATTTCACTACCCAAGGCATTATTTCATTACAGGTGTGCTTTATTTCATTACCCAAGTGCATTATTTCATTACAGGTGTGTTTTATTTCATTACTCAAGTGCATTATTTCATTACAGGTGTGTTTTATTACACTACCCAAGTGCATTATTTCATTACAGGTGTGTTTTATTTCACTACCCAAGGCATTATTTCATTATGTGTGTTTTATTTCACTATCCAAGTGCATTACTTCATTACAGGTGTTTTATTTCATTACCTAAGTGCATTATTTCATTACGTGTGTGTTTTATTTCATTACCCAAGTGCATTATTTCATTATGTGTGTGTTTTATTTCATTACCCAAGTGCATTATTTCATTATGTGTATGTTTTATTTCATTACCCAAGTGCATTATTTCATTATGTGTATGTTTTATTTCATTACCCAAGTTCATTATTTCATTACAGGTGTGTGTTTTATTTCATTACCCAAGTGCATTATTTCATTACAGGTGTATGTTTTATTTCATTATCCAAGTACATTATTTCATTACATGTGTTTTATTTCATTATCCAAGTACATTATTTCATTACATGTGTTTTATTTCATTACCCAAGTGCATTATTTTATTACATGTGTTTTATTACACTACCCAAGTGCATTATTTCATTACAAGTGTGTTTTATTTCATTACCCAAGTTCATTATTTCATTACAGGTGTGCGTTTTAGTTCATTACCCAAGTCCATTATTTCATTACAGGTGTGTGTTTTATTTCATTACCCAAGTTCATTATTTCATTACAGGTGTGTGTTTTATTTCATTACCCAAGTGCATTATCTTATTACATGTGTGTTTTATTTCATTACGCAAGTGCATTATTTCATTACAGGTGTGTTTTATTACAATACCCAAGGCATTATTTCATTACAGGTGTATTTTATTTCATTACCCAAATGCATTATTTCATTACATGTGTGCTTTATTTCATTACCCAAGTACATTATTTCATTACATGTGTTTTATTTCATTACCCAAGTGCATTATTTTATTACATGTGTTTTATTTCATTACCCAAGTGCATTATTTCATTACATGTGTGTTTTATTTCACTACCCAAGTGCATTATTTCATTACAGGTGTGTTTTATTACACTACCCAAGTGCATTATTTCATTACAGGTGTGTTTTATTTCACTACCCAAGGCATTATTTCATTATGTGTGTTTTATTTCACTATCCAAGTGCATTACTTCATTACAGGTGTTTTATTTCATTACCTAAGTGCATTATTTCATTACGTGTGTGTTTTATTTCATTACCCAAGTGCATTATTTCATTATGTGTGTGTTTTATTTCATTACCCAAGTGCATTATTTCATTATGTGTATGTTTTATTTCATTACCCAAGTGCATTATTTCATTATGTGTATGTTTTATTTCATTACCCAAGTTCATTATTTCATTACAGGTGTGTGTTTTATTTCATTACCCAAGTGCATTATTTCATTACAGGTGTATGTTTTATTTCATTATCCAAGTATCATGTGTTTTTTATTTCATTATCCAAGTACATTATTTCATTACATGTGTTTTATTT
Organism: Gigantopelta aegis; assembly: GCF_016097555.1. NCBI lineage: Eukaryota > Metazoa > Mollusca > Gastropoda > Neomphalida > Peltospiridae > Gigantopelta > Gigantopelta aegis. The sequence continues at coordinate 71,844,623 of NC_054701.1, forward strand.
CATTACCCAAGTGCATTATTTTATTACATGTGTTTTATTACACTACCCAAGTGCATTATTTCATTACAAGTGTGTTTTATTTCATTACCCAAGTTCATTATTTCATTACAGGTGTGCGTTTTAGTTCATTACCCAAGTCCATTATTTCATTACAGGTGTGTGTTTTATTTCATTACCCAAGTTCATTATTTCATTACAGGTGTGTGTTTTATTTCATTACCCAAGTGCATTATCTTATTACATGTGTGTTTTATTTCATTACGCAAGTGCATTATTTCATTACAGGTGTGTTTTATTACAATACCCAAGGCATTATTTCATTACAGGTGTATTTTATTTCATTACCCAAATGCATTATTTCATTACATGTGTGCTTTATTTCATTACCCAAGTACATTATTTCATTACATGTGTTTTATTTCATTACCCAAGTGCATTATTTTATTACATGTGTGTTTTATTTCACTACCCAAGTGCATTATTTCATTACAGGTGTGTTTTATTTCATGACCCAAGTGCATTATTTCATTACAGGTGTGTTTTATTTCACTACCCAAGGCATTATTTCATTACAGGTGTGTTTTATTTCACTACCCAAGTGCATTATTTCATTACATGTGTTTTATTTCATTACCCAAGTGCATTATTTCATTACAGGTGTGTTTTATTTCACTACCCAAGTGCATTATTTCATTACAGGTGTGCTTTATTTCATGACCTAAGTGCATTATTTCATTACAGGTGTGTTTTATTTCACTACCCAAGGCATTATTTCATTACAGGTGTGTTTTATTTCATTACCCGAGTGCATTATTTCATTACAGGTGTGTTTTATTTCACTACCCAAGGCATTATTTCATTACAGGTGTGTTTTATTTCACTACCCAAGTGCATTATTTCATTACAGGTGTGTTTTATTTCACTACCCAAATGCATTATTTCATTATAGGTGTGTTTTATTTCACTACCCAAGTGCATTATTTCATTACAGGTATGTTTTATTTCACTACCCAAGAGCATTATTTCATTACAGGTGTGTTTTATTTCATTACCCAAGTGCATTATTTCAATTATCAATACAGGTGTGTTTTATTTCATTACCTAAGTGCATTATTTTAATATAGGTGTGTTTTATTACACTACCTAAGTGCATTATTTCATTACATGTGTTTTATTACACTACCCAAGTGCATTATTTCATTACGTGTGTCAATTATTTTAAAAGGGTTGAAAATCAGCATTTCCCCATCACCTGTGGCAACCTTTATTTGCTAAGGGCGACTAAGAATTTTACAAAGGTAGTCTGTTGGGCGACCATCGATTTTAGGGTCTGGCAAGTATGGTACCAATTGAAAAAGAAACACACTGAAACTGAATCGAATGTGACAAAACACACTACAGATCTGGCAGCAGAAGACATAGAACATATTCTATATTTTTACAGCCCCAAAATAATGAATAAAGATAATATTTATCTAAAAACATCAAGGATTCCAAAATTTTCTAAAATATTACATGCCACGGGGCAGATATTCACTTGCCCCATATATTTTTCCACTTGCCCATACTTCTTAAGATTACCAATTCTGTCATTGTACTTAATTTAATACAGTGCTCAATAATGTAATAATCTTGAAAGCAATTGATTTAATTGCACAAATAAAGAATTTTGGCAATAAGCTATAACAATTACCCAGGAAGTACTAAATTTATGTCTGTTCAGTAGTATCCACCATTTACTGTACTTTTGTCTGTCTTCTTTACTTGTTGATTTAAACTTTATGTTTTAAACAGTGTCCATTTGTTCATTTAAGCTGTGTTATTTGCTTGATAGTGTCCACTTGTTCATCTAAATATAATTATTGTGTCAAGGTATGTTGTATGGCCGTAGACGTGGCGACAACCTATCCTACTTGTTGTATGGCCGTGGACGTGGCGACAACCTATTCCACTTGTTGTATGGCCGTGGACGTGGCGACAACCTATTCCACTTGTTGTATGGCCGTGGACGTGGCGACAACCTATTCCACTGTTGTATGGCCGTGGACGTGGCGACAACCTATTCCACTTGTTGTATGGCCTTGGACGTGGCGACAACCTATTCCACTTGTTGTATGGCCGTGGACGTGGTGACAACCTATCCCACTTGTTGTATGGCCGTGGATGTGGCGACAACCTATCCCACTTGTTGTATGGCCGTGGACGTGGCGACAACCTATTCCACTTGTTGTATGGCCGTGGACGTGGTGACAACCTATTCCACTTATTGTATGGCTGTGGACGTGGCGACAACCTATTCCACTGTTGTATGGCCGTGGAAGTGGCGACAATCTATCCCACTTGTTGTATGGCCGTGGATGTGGCGACAACCTATTCCACTAGTTGTATGGCCGTGGACGTGGCGACAACCTATTCCACTGTTGTATGGCCGTGGACGTGGCAACAACCTATTCCACTTGTTGTATGGCCGTGGACGTGGCGACAACCTATCCCACTTATTGTATGGCCGTGGATGTGGCGACAACCTATCCCACTTGTTGTATGGCCGTGGATGTGGCGACAACCTATTCCACTTGTTGTATGGCCGTGGACGTGGCGACAACCTATTCCACTTGTTGTATGGCCGTGGACGTGGCGACAACCTATTCCACTGTTGTATGGCCGTGGATGTGGCGACAACCTATCCCACTTGTTGTATGACCGTGGATGTGGCGACAACCTATCCCACTTGTTGTATGGCCGTGGAGACAACCTATCCGACTTGTTGTATGGCAGTGGACACAACCTATTCCACTTGTTGTATGGCCGTGGACGTGGCGACAACCTATCCCACTTGTTGTATGGCCGTGGACGTGGCGACAACCTATCCCACTTGTTGTATGGCCGTGGACGTGGCGACAACCTATTCCACTTGTTGTATGGCCGTGGTCGTGGCGATAACCTATTCCACTTGTTGTATGGCCGTGGACGTGACGACAACCTATTCCACTTGTTGTATGGCCGTGGACGTGGCGATAACCTATTCCACTTGTTGTATGGACGTGGCGACAACCTATTCCACTGTTGTATGGCCATGGACGTGGCGACAACCTATCCCACTTGTTGTATGGCCGTGGATGTGGCGACAACCTATCCCACTTGTTGTATGGCCGTGGACGTGGCGACAACCTATCCCACTTGTTGTATGGCCGTGGACGTGGCGACAACCTATCCCACTTGTTGTATGGCCGTGGACGTGGCGACAACCTATTCCACTTGTTGTATGGCCGTGGACGTGGCGACAACCTATTCCACTTGTTGTATGGCCGTGGACGTGGCGACAACCTATTCCACTGTTGTATGTGGATGGCGACAATCTATCCCACTTGTTGTACGTGGCGACAACCTATTCCACTGTTGTATGGCCGTGGAAGTGGCGACAATCTATCCCACTTGTTGTATGGCCGTGGATGTGGCGACAACCTATTCCACTAGTTGTATGGCCGTGGACGTGGCGACAACCTATTCCACTGTTGTATGGCCGTGGACGTGGCAACAACCTATTCCACTTGTTGTATGGCCGTGGACGTGGCGACAACCTATCCCGCTTGTTGTATGACGTGGACGTGGCGACAACCTATCCCACTTATTGTATGGCCGTGGATGTGGCGACAACCTATCCCACTTGTTGTATGGCCGTGGACGTGGCGACAACCTATTCCACTTGTTGTATGGCCGTGGACGTGGCGACAACCTATTCCACTTGTTGTATGGCCGTGGATGTGGCGACAACCTATCCCGCTTGTTGTATGACCGTGGACGTGGCGACAACCTATCCCACTTGTTGTATGGCCGTGGAGACAACCTATCCCACTTGTTGTATGGCAGTGGACACAACCTATTCCACTTGTTGTATGGCCGTGGACGTGGCGACAACCTATCCCACTTGTTGTATGGCCGTGGACGTGGCGACAACCTATCCCACTTGTTGTATGGCCGTGGACGTGGCGACAACCTATTCCACTTGTTGTATGGCCGTGGTCGTGGCGATAACCTATTCCACTTGTTGTATGGACGTGGCGACAACCTATTCCACTGTTGTATGGCCGTGGCGACAACCTATTCCACTTGTTGTATGGCCGTGGACGTGGCGACAACCTATTCCACTTGTTGTATGGCCGTGGACGTGGCGACAACCTATTCCACTTGTTGTATGGCCGTGGAGACGTTGTATGGCAGTGGACAACCTATTCCACTTGTTGTATGGCCGTGGACGTGGCGACAACCTATTCCACTTGTTGTATGGCCGTGGACGTGGCGACAACCTATCCCACTTGTTGTATGGCCGTGGACGTGGCGACAACCTATTCCACTTGTTGTATGGCCGTGGACGTGGCGACAACCTATTCCACTTGTTGTATGGCCGTGGACGTGGCGACAACCTATTCCACTTATTGTATGGCCGTGGATGTGGCGACAACCTATCCCACTTGTTGTATGGCGACAACCTATCCCACTTGTTGTATGGCCGTGGACTTGTGGTATGGCCGTGGACGTGACGACAACCTATTCCACTGTTGTATGGCCGTGGATGTGGCGACAACCTATCCCACTTGTTATGTGGACGTGGGCGACAACCTATCCCACTTGTTGTATGGCCGTGGAGACAACCTATCCCACTTGTTGTATGGCAGTGGACACAACCTATTCCACTTGTTGTATGGCCGTGGACGTGGCGACAACCTATTCCACTTGTTGTATGGCCGTGGACGTGGCGACAACCTATCCCACTTGTTGTATGGCCGTGGACGTGGCGACAACCTATTCCACTTGTTGTATGGCCGTGGACGTGGCGATAACCTATTCCACTTGTTGTATGGACGTGGCGACAACCTATTCCACTGTTGTATGGCCGTGGACGTGGCGACAACCTATTCCCACTTGTTGTATGGCCGTGGACGTGGCGACAACCTATCCCACTTGTTGTATGGCCGTGGACGTGGCGACAACCTATCCCACTTGTTGTATGGCCGTGGACTTGTTGTATGGCCGTGGACGTGACGACAACCTATTCCACTGTTGTATGGCCGTGGATGTGACGACAACCTATCCCACTTGTTGTATGACCGTGGACGTGGCGACAACCTATCCCACTTGTTGTATGGCCGTGGAGACAACCTATCCCACTTGTTGTATGGCAGTGGACACAACCTATTCCACTTGTTGTATGGCCGTGGACGTGGCGACAACCTATCCCACTTGTTGTATGGCCGTGGACGTGGCGACAACCTATCCCACTTGTTGTATGGCCGTGGACGTGGCGACAACCTATTCCACTTGTTGTATGGCCGTGGTCGTGGCGATAACCTATTCCACTTGTTGTATGGACGTGGCGACAACCTATTCCACTGTTGTATGGCCGTGGCGACAACCTATTCCACTTGTTGTATAGCCGTGGACGTGGCGACAACCTATTCCACTTGTTGTATGGCCGTGGACGTGGCGATAACCTATTCCACTTGTTGTATGGACGTGGCGACAACCTATTCCACTGTTGTATGGCCATGGACGTGGCGACAACCTATCCCACTTGTTGTATGGCCGTGGATGTGGCGACAACCTATCCCACTTGTTGTATGGCCGTGGACGTGGCAACAACCTATTCCACTTGTTGTATGGCCGTGGACGTGGCGACAACCTATTCCACTTATTGTATGGCCGTGGACGTGGCGACAACCTATCCCACTTATTGTATGGCCGTGGACGTGGCGACAACCTATTTCACTTGTTGTATGGCCGTGGACGTGGCGACAACCTATTCCACTGTTGTATGGCCGTGGATGTGGCGACAACCTATCCCACTTGTTGTATGACCGTGGACGTGGCGACAACCTATCCCACTTGTTGTATGGCCGTGGAGACAACCTATCCCACTTGTTGTATGGCAGTGGACACAACCTATTCCACTTGTTGTATGGCCGTGGACGTGGCGACAACCTATTCCACTTGTTGTATGGCCGTGGACGTGGCGACAACCTATCCCACTTGTTGTATGGCCGTGGACGTGGCGACAACCTATTCCACTTGCTGTATGGCCGTGGACGTGGCGATAACCTATTCCACTTGTTGTATGGACGTGGCGACAACCTATTCCACTGTTGTATGGCCGTGGACGTGGCGACAACCTATCCCACTTATTGTATGGCCGTGGATGTGGCGACAACCTATCCCACTTGTTGTATGGCCGTGGACGTGGCGACAACCTATCCCACTTGTTGTATGGCCGTGGACTTGTTGTATGGCCGTGGACGTGACGACAACCTATTCCACTGTTGTATGGCCGTGGATGTGGCGACAACCTATCCCACTTGTTGTATGACCGTGGACGTGGCGACAACCTATCCCACTTGTTGTATGGCCGTGGAGACAACCTATCCCACTTGTTGTATGGCAGTGGACACAACCTATTCCACTTGTTGTATGGCCGTGGACGTGGCGACAACCTATTCCACTTGTTGTATGGCCGTGGACGTGGCGACAACCTATCCCACTTGTTGTATGGCCGTGGACGTGGCGACAACCTATTCCACTTGTTGTATGGCCGTGGACGTGGCGATAACCTATTCCACTTATTGTATGGACGTGGACATGGCGACAATCTATTCCACTTGTTGTATGGCCGTGGACGTGGCGACAACCTATTCCACTGTTGTATGGCCGTGGAAGTGGCGACAATCTATCCCACTTGTTGTATGGCCGTGGATGTGGCGACAACCTATTCCACTAGTTGTATGGCCGTGGACGTGGCCACAACCTATTCCACTGTTGTATGGCCGTGGATGTGGCGACAACCTATCCCACTTGTATGGCCGTGGATGTGGCGACAACCTATCCCACTTGTTGTATGGCCGTGGACGTGGCGACAACCTATCCCACTTGTTGTATGGCCGTGGACGTGGCGACAACCTATTCCACTTGTTGTATGGCCGTGGACACAACCTATTCCACTTGTTGTATGGCCGTGGACACAACCTATTCCACTTGTTGTATGGCCGTGGACGTGGCGACAACCTATTCCACTTGTTGTATGGCCGTGGACGTGGCGACAACCTATCCCACTTGTTGTATGGCCGTGGACGTGGCGAGCAGCTATCCCACTTGTTGTATGGCCGTGGACGTGGCGACAACCTATCCCACTTGTTGTATGGCCGTGGACGTGGCGACAACCTATTCCACTGTTGTATGGCCGTGGACGTGGCGACAACCTATTCCACTTGTAAGCCATACGTTTATGGCTGGCATTTGTTTAAAATCTTTTAGGGATTTTGGCCCATGTGTCATTATTGTGGGTATATTATATAAAACTCTCTGCCCCAAAACACTTCTCTGGGATGGTTTTACCCTGTTCATAGCTGAGAAAAGTCGTGGCTAGCTCAAAGTAAATATGAGCTCTATTACTCTGCAAATGTTTTTAAATATTTCAGACTTGGTAAACAACACCAGGATGTGTATGTGTGTGTGTATGTGCGTGTGTTGCCGTACATTGATTGCAATATTTATAAAGCATAAAAAAATTCATGAATACATTCATGTATGCTTAGAGAGCATCGCACCATCACGATTATGGCGAAGGGTTAATGAAATCTACTAGTAACTTGTAACGATTATGATGTAGGGCTAATGAAATCTAACTTCACCCTAGACGTTTATTTTGCAGAAATGTAGATTTTTGATCCCCTGAACATATTAATTTTCAAAGTTTTAAACCAATACCATCTCAAATAACATATTATTGGGGGTAAAAGTTCAGTGTAAATTAAAACAAAAATTAGTTACAAACTGCAAAGGTTAAATCTTTTGTTCTGATACAGGTTTCAAGGCAATTGATGGAATATCCAAGGTAATCTAATGACAAAACCGTAATACATGATCAGGGCCGTATCTGTGCACAAAGTAGAGTCGAATGGGCATTTGACAAAATATTGGATGATTCCATAGATCTCTATCTAGTGCTTCGCCTATAGGAGAACAGCCACTCCCGAGGAAATAATTTACTGAGGATGTCACCCCTCTTGCATCACCACAAAGTTCATTCCATCCCTCTTGCATTGCCACAAAGTGGACTGCCACTTCCAGACTAGTTTACTAAAGTACGCAGATACCGTTAAGTCTCTTTGTATTACACCATCTTTTACTTAAGAGACAATGCAAGTCAAGCAGCATACCTTGGCTATTCTAGCATTTTGCCATCACCCCGTATTAAAAATGAGATTTAATCTGTATAATTTAATGGTACTTTGTAAAGTATCATTTTTAGTTATTTCTTTTTCAATTTTTTTTTTTATTAGAGTTTGTAATGGTTTAAAACTTAATATGTTTTTATTTGAATTTTAACTTTATTCATTATGAAGTTAAACACTAATTCATCGTTTTTCTTTGACACAAATGGACTATATACATTGAGCACATGGTTATCATTCAACAAAAAACATAGTTTTGATTTTGGCTGTAAAGTTAAATTTCAATGTGATAATTGGAGGTGTAGCTGAATTTGAGAAGGGCCAGTAAAAATTTTCTTCAACTGGCCCTGCTGGCGACCATGGTTTTCATGTTAATTTTTAACCCAGTTTCATTACCGGTGTTATATTTCATTACCTTTGTGGATTATTTCATTACCTGTGTGGTTTCATTACAGGTGTTTATTTTATTACCTGTGTGTTATTACCCGTTACTGTTACCTGTGTTATTTGTTTACCTGTGTATTACTTCATTACTTGTTAGGCCAGTAGGAACGTGGGGGGGGGGGGGGAGAGGTGCGCGCGCGGCATGTGAGCCTTTTTTTCTTCTTCACATTGTTTGCCATTTTAATCAAAATCTGATATAGAGTTTGTACCTGATCCGTCAGTGCCTACAGGCCTGCTCGTGTGTTATTACCTGTTATCGTTACCAGTGTTATTTGTTTACCTGTGTGTTATTTCATTGCTTGTGTGTTATTTCAACCACGATCTATTTCTTTACACGTTATATTTTACTCAGTGTGTTATTTCATTATAAATGTATGTGTGTATGTTAATTCACTGTCCATGTAGTGTGTCATTACCTGTATGTGTTATTTCATTACCGGTATGTGTTATTTCGTTACCTGTATGCGTAATTTCATTACCTGTGTGTGTTATTTCATGACGTTTGAGATGACTCTTTTTGAAAAACGAGAAGCTGCAACCCTCGACCGGGCAGTGGTACTTCTTCGGCGACAGCTGGTGTGACTCCTCTTTATGGCTCTTAAGAAACTTGGCATTGCGAAATGACTTTGTACACCCATCTAGGTCGCACTGAAAAGGACGGGTAGTGTTATGAACCTCATAATGACCCCGCAGCGCACTGCTCGTCTTAAACGACTTGCAGCAAGTCTCACACATGAACGGGCGCTGTTCTGAGTGGAGCTTCATATGCCGCCTCATGTGTTCGTCTTTGTAAAACATTTTGTCACACAGTAAGCACTTAACATTCCGCTCTCTGATCTCGTGAATGTTCTGGATATGTTTGTGAAGGTTAGCTTTGTAGTTTGATTGGTAACTGCAGTGGGGGCAGGTGTACTGTTTGGGCTGGTTGGGGAAGTGAGAGTTGACATGCACGCGCAACGAAGATTCGTATTTGAACTCCTTGCTGCACTCTTTGCAGATCAGAGGAACCTTTCCCTGGCAGCTCTTGACGTGTTCGTCCAGGGACACTTCGTCACACTTGATGTATCGGTTGCAGTTTTTGCACAGCTTCACTTCACTGACGTTTTTGTGTTCATCACTACCGTGCTGTTCAAGTTCTTCTGATTTGTCCGACGTGAATTCGCATCGTCCACACATAAAGATATCGTGTGTGACCATGTGTTTGGCTAACACTGTCCTTTTCACAGCATCGAAATCACACATAAAACACTTGTGCTTCGCAGGCCTGTTCGAAATGTCATGAGCAGTTCTTAAATGCCTACTAAGAGCCGACATTCCTTTCGCCTTTCGGCCACAAATGTGACATTCGATTGCCTCAAAGGACTTCTTCGATTTTTCAGACTTCCCACTGGGAGATTTATCCTCACTCTCGCCACTGTCCTCAGTCTTTGAAGCCACTTTGTCCTCACCATCACATGACACAGATTCATTCATTAAACTGTTTTTCGTAGCACTTTCAGAATTTGGTTCATCAGACCCATGATCAGAAATGATTGTCTGTTCTGATATGTCGCCATTTGGTATTGATTTTTCTTTCTTAGGTGGCTTTTTCTTCTTAACTTTAGGCTTTGCATCAGAATCTTTCAGTTTTCCGTCAGAATCTTTCAGTTTTCCATCTGAATCTTTTACTTTTCCATCAGAATCTTTCCGTTTTCCATCTGAATCTTTTATCTTTTCATCTGAATCTTTCAGTTTTCCATCAGAATCTTTTTCCTTCCCTTCAGAATCTGTAGAATCTTTCTTTTTCTGTTTTTTTGGAGATGTTTCTGACTTTTCATCTGTAGTTGAATTCTCACTACTTTCCTTCAACTTTCTTTTCTTGGCAGGTTTGGGTTTCTTCTCTTTCACCAAAGCATCTCCATTTTTTACTTCCTTCTCGCCTTCTTCTCCAGCAGTCTCAGAACTTTTTTTCACTGTCTTCGGTACTTTTGGTCGAGATTTCTTAACTTTTTTTACTTCTGAACCAACAGGTGTTTCCTTAGTAACAGAAGAAACTTGAGTTTCACCACTATCTGGAACGTCCAAATGCACTTTCTCATTTTCAACATTCTCAGATTTTACACTTGTGATTGCATTGTCATCTGTGGAATTGGTAACACAGTTCTCGGCTTTCTTTTCATGGTCATCAGAAACAGTTTTGCTTTTCTTCGATTTACTTTTGGAGACATTTTTAGACTTCGTGGAATTTTTATCTCTGGGTAATGTTTTTGTTTTTGAGTCTGTTACATCTATATTTTGAGCAGCATCCACTTTCGTATCTGAACTGGATTCATCTTTTGATTTTTCCAATCCACCTTCAGTTGTTTTCGATACCTCAGCATCACTGTTTTTCCCATCTTTCAGTTTAGACTTGTCGTCTTTGGTTTTTGAAGATTTATCACTCTTGGTTTTGGGTGACTTTTCTTCTTTAAGTTTTGAAGATACTGATTTTTTAGCAGGTTTTTGTTTTGATTTAGCAGTTTCATCCACTTCATCATGAAATTTTCGCTTTTTAGGTGTTCGCTTTGTCCTTTTGGACAAATCCAACGAATCTTGATCCATTTCTGAAACAGTGTTTTCCAACAAGGGAATTAAATTTTTCACAGCATTATCACACTCCATAGAGCTTTCCATTTCTTTCGTCAATTCCGTTATTCTCTTTTTAGGTGGTTTTCTAGGTGGTGTCGAAACGATAATCTCACCCTTTGCAACCTGGTCAATTATACACTCAAAATTGGATTTTGATGTCGAACTTTCTGATACACAGTTGGTTGAAATGCTATTCACGACAGCTACTGAATTGTTCTTGGAACAAATACTGTTATTACAGACTGGAGTACAGTTTTCGGTTACCTTAGCAACCGATTTGTCCACAGTCTTGCTGTTCAGTTGGTCAGTGTCGTGCCCCAGTGTCATGTTCACAGGCTCGTCACTGTTAATGTCACTTTCTCCTGTGTCTTTCTCCCCACTCAACCCGATTCCCGAATCCACGTCGCTCTTCTCTTCCGGATTGTTATTATGTTGCTCTGCCTCCACCTCCGCGAATCTTCCCATCTCCATGTCTTCGGAAACAGTGTCTTGCTCTGCGTCCAGGGTTTTCCCCACCTCCTCGACAACCCCCTTCACATGCGCACCCCTCTTCATCTCAGCGCTGTTGTCGTTGCTGCTGCAGCACACCTCGCTGACAGGCTTGGCTTTCTTCTTCTTCTGCGTTTTTGGAGACATCGCTTTAACTTCCATTTTGTCGTCTCTTCCCTTCTTTCCATCTTTCTCTTCTTTTGTTCTCATCCTGGCTCTGCGTTTGGTTTCATGGCCAAGCTAGAGGCATGCATGTCGCCAGTCAGTTCGGTGCAGCAAATCCATCTGTCAAGACAAGAATATTTGAAATAGTAACGATTTTCAGATATATAAACAGAAGGAATGAAGGAAGAAATGGTTTATTTAACGACACATTCAACACATTTTAATTAGTTATGTGGCATTTGACATAACCCACTGCCACTCTATGGACTACTCTTTATGATTAAATAGCAACAAGGGATCTTTTATATGCATTATCCCACAGACAGGATAGTACATACAACAACCTTTGTTACATCAATCAGGGTTCATACACTTAACCAAATTCCAGGACATTTTTCTAAAATTCCAAGACTATTACACATGGAATGAAATGTTTTATTTAACAACGCACTCAACACAGTTTATTTACGGTTATATGGCGTTGGACATATGGTTACGGATCACATAGATACTGAGGGGAAAACCTGCTGTCGCCACTTCATGTGCTACTCTATTCGATTAGCAGCAAGGGATTTTTTATATGCACCATCCCATAGACGGGATAGCACATACCATGGCCTTTGATATACTAGATGTTGTGCACTGGTTGGAACGAAAAATAGTGCAATAGGCCCACTGACAGGGATCGATCCCAAACCGACCACACATCAAATGAGCGCTTTACCACGGGGCTACGTCTACACATGGAGTAATAGTGGATAATAATTCAAATGTATTAAACATATCCTCGAGTAACCGTGAACCAGCCTATTAATGGAAAATGGTTTCTGCACATGCGCATTACAAAAAGCAGGGCTTCTAGAACTTTTATAAAATCTACTAGCCATGGGATCAGTGATTTTAAAGACTTACTAGCCACGATTAAAAATTCACTAGCCCTATTTAAGTTACACAATTTTACTAATAGTAATAATCAGATATGTCACCAAAAGAGGGATATAGAACTTAAAAACAGTAAGCTAAAGGGGGATGGGGTGAGGGGGTTAGGATATTCATATTTACAAAATAGACAAAGTTAAATGCAGCATTTGACAACTTTTTTTCCACTAGCCGTCGGACATGGCAATAGTAGTTATTTACTAGCCCAACATTGAATATCACTAGCCATGGGAGTCTGGCTACCATAATCTAGAAGCCCTGCAAAAAGAAAGTTTGGAAAACATCTGCAATTGAATCCTGACTTGGGACCAGATCAAAAGTTCAAATAGTGATTATAGGAAAAGGAAAATAAAGTTCAGAAAACATTAGCAGTCATCCGTTTTGAAACTGAAAACATATTTTCAAATTTCCTGGACAAGGAAATGTTTTATTTAACGACGCACTCAACACATTTTATTTACGGTTATATGGCGTCAGACATATGGTTAAGGACCACACAGATATTGAGAGAGGAAACCCGTTGTCGCCACTTCATGGGCTAATCTTTTCAATTAACAGCAAAGGATCTTTTATGTGCACCATCCCGCAGACAGGATGGTACATACCACAACCTTTGATGTACCAGTCGTGGTGCACTGGCTGGAGAAAGAAATAACACAATGGGCCCACTGACGGGGATCGATCCTAAACTGAAGTTCTGGAAAACAGCTTCCCAAAATTCAAGGATTTTAAAGGAATTTAAGGACATGTACGAATCCTGATCAATTATTGGTCTTGGCCGGAACAAGAAATAGCCCAATGGACCCACCAATGCTGATTGATCCTAAACCTCTCTACCATTGGGCCATGTCCTGCCCACAGATATATATACATATATATAAATTATATATACTTATTGATCTATAGATAATATTTGAATACAGGGTTTCTACCAGAAAGTATAAAGGATAAAATTACTCACCCTAAAATCGTGGAAATTAATGGATATGCTTTTTTAATTTTTAGACAGATGATTAGAGAACTGATGTATAAAAATTGTGAAAATGCATGAATGTTCAGTTTCAAACCAATGACCACGTGGTAGAGGCACGGTTTTATTTTTATATATCCTCAAATTATTTTCGACAGAAAGCCCGATATATCATATATGAAGTGCCATAAAGATTGCTACTATAACTCTATGCAAAATTTACATCAGAAAACAAAACTAAAATATTGTATCAAGCTCGCAGCTACCAAAATTACAATGGCATTTATCAAAATGTTAAGACATTTCACAACTTACCAAACATAACATCTAAGTATAACAGTGACATTCTGCCAATATACTAGTATACAACCTTTTTTTCTTCTTTTTTTAGATGTACATATTTATAAAACATTATTACTTACAAGTATGTTTTGCTCTTACCTTTTTCTTTTGAAATATTTGCTAGATTTAGTTAAATAAATTTGAACACATCTTAATCATTACATGTTGACTCCCTGCGACATTCAAAGCAACTGTCTAGTCAATCCACATGGACCCCTGAAACAAGATTTTTAAAATTATTAACACCATTCAAATTAAAATGTTCTACAATATGATGTACAGCAATGTTTCCCCAAAGTTCTGGATAGACCACAGTCCATCCAAGCAAGTTTTTTTTTTTACTGGAATGATAAATTTCAATGACTTGTTAACTATAACAAGGGCTTAAACTGATGTTTGTTAATTCATGAAATGCAAATTAAAAGTTGAATTTAGCAATTATATTTCAGTTACTAATTCGCTAAAATTCGCTAAAATTCTAATTTGAAAATCACATGTATAGATTCATAGATTAAGTTCATAGATCAATCACCAGAATGGTTTAGTTTATTTTGTCCGTGTATCTGATGCCATATGTTCGGACTCCTTCATACCATTCAAAGTACATCACTGTTTTTCATTACCATTATTCGAACATCACTACCCATTAGATTTATTTTAAGAATTTTAATTGGGTTACACAGGGCTAGCTCTGGTACTCGCCAAAATTGCAAATTTTAAAAACAAGTGGCAAATTTCATTTTAATTTGCCAAAATAATTTCAAGTATTAATTGATATTTTGTTATAAAATAACTGGGTTTCTGTAAGTTTAATAGATAATTTGGTGAACTAATTTCAAGTATTAATTGATATTTTGTTAAAAAATAACTGGGTTTCTGTAAGTTTAATAGATAATGTGGTGAAATAATTTCAAGTATTAATTGATATTTTGTTATAAAATAACTGGGTTTCTGTAAGTTTAATAGATAATTTGGCGTAATAATTTCAAGTATTAATTGATATTTTGTTATAAAATAACTGGGTTTCTGTAAGTTTAGTAGATAATTTGGGGAAATAATTTCAAGTATTAATTGATATTTTGTTATAAAATAACTGGGTTTCTGTAAGTTTAATAGATAATTTGGCGTAATTTTCTGTTGACCCAGAGCTAGCCCTGGTTATATTTTGCTTGGCCAACTGAAAGTATCATTTAGCCAAAGATTTTCTAAACCAATTTTCAAAATTGCTAATACATGATTGTCCAGTTTAAAGCCTGTATAGCGATGGGAAGATGGCTCCTAATTAGAGTTTAAGCTGGACCCCCTACAAATGATTAGCAATTTGCTTAATTTGGTTTAAAAAGCTGATACATCTACAAGAGAAACACAATTTTCAAACTAGCTCTTTGGCCAATTAGTAATGAAATTTATTACATACCCATTTAATCTTACTATAGCAATAAACACCATTCTGATGTTTTATTGAACGTATGTAAAATACAAAATCTTGCATGTATAGTTCATGTGTTCACTTAAATAACGTCAGGACCCCCAGTATTCTTTCAATTCCACAAACTTCAACTATTTTTCGCAGACAAAAAGTAAGTTGTGTTGTTTAATTAAACTTTTGTTATTCATAATATACAAAGGTGGTATGTAATAAATATAGAACTACATACCAGTTGTCCCCCCCCCCCCCCCCAATGTTATTTATTACACTTTTTATAGTGCACAAGATATATACCACTGTGTGGTATAATATTCTTATACACTATGAAATTGTGCAATAAAAAAACATGGGAAAACAACTGGCATAGACTTCTGTATTTGCATTCATCTCATTTGAAAAATAAAAGCTTAACCCACAGTAATTTTGTACCTAAAGCTAACAGTTCATGCTTGCCATCTCCAGAAAAAAAAAAACCTTAAATAACAAATGGGGGGAATGATATGATGTAGTCATGTATCCACAGGTGTGTGTTTTCTAAACAAAACTTTTTCTTACTGTGTTGTAATCTAAATACACCACCTAAATTTACATCAATTGAGTATTATTTAGATACATATATACAGTATCAGAAGAGTGGTATGAATTAATAACAAACTATTAGCGAGTCTGTGAAGGTATTTTGCAGAGATAATGGAAATATAAATGTGTGGTAACCGCAGGGCTTCTAGATTATGGTAGCCACACACCCGTGTCTAGTGTTATTCAATGTTGCCCTAGTAAACAACTACTATTGCCATGCCAGATGGCTAGTGAAAAAAGTTATCAAAAGCTGCATTCAAGTCCATTTTGTAAATATAAATGTTGCCCCCACCTCCACCCCCAAATCTTGGTATTTTTAATCTTTTCAGGTAACATATATCTGATTATTACTATTATTAAAATTCTATTAAGTAAAGTAGGCCTAATGAATGTTTAAACATGTCTAGTACATTTTTAAAATCACTGATCCCATGGCTAGTGTTTTGTGCTAACTTATACATGGGTTTGCAAGACGCATTGCTTATTTCGATGCCAGGATTTGTATGGCCTATCCTGGTGAAAATGACAATAGGTACGGTACATGGTCTTATAATATGAATACTCCTCATGTCCATATAATTCTAAGCGACTGTGTAATCAAAAGTTGATCGGTTGGTGCAAACCATTTCTAACAAATGAATGATGATGAAATTCCAACCGATTCAAAGCACTAGTAAAATCTTATGCATGATGTAGAAAAAAATGCCTTGCACACGATTTTTTTTTTTTTTAAATACCGAAATGTGCATTCGGCTAGGATTTATTACACACTGGTTGATAACACTAGAGAACATTGTTTGTATAAACATGTCTGAAATTGTTGTCTACCGTAACAATAACATACCACATATTCTAATAAAATTACAGAATTAGCTAAAGTATACACTCTAAAAATGTACTGCATAACATGTTACAATTTTTTTTTAATTCTATATATCAAATATCACCAATACAAATTTGAAAAACAAACTATTCTCTACATGAATATGATTATCTTAAATTTTATAGATTCACATTAATATTATGCATCACATATACTAAGTGAAATAATAATGTAAACAAATATTTTATTATTTTGGTAAATCAATCATTCAATATGTAAAAAAATTGATTATTTCCAATATTATATTAGTAATAATAAAAAATATCTCCAACATAGTTGTAAATTGTGGATATTAATTGGCCATTAAAACAAATACTTATTCTGATTATAATATTATTGATTGCATACTTAAAATCGATTACAAATTGACACAGCAAACCAAATGTCAACTGAGAAAAGCAGCGAATGCCAATGCCAAGCCACGCTGTTGATTTATTTACATTGCCGTGGACCGAACAGTTTCCTTAAATAGACGAGCCGTTAAATCATCAAAAATATCAACTCTTTAAAGATTTCTGATGCACAATCACAGCCTCTAGTTTTCGCAATTCCAATATTTTCAGCCAAAAAAGCGTTGTATAAAATTTACTTGCTTTCCAGGTTCAACCATGACGGTAAAAATTAGGCCTTCGTGTTAGAAATACTGGGTCAGTTCGAATGGTCATTGTGAGATGTCGCGGTCCTATCTGGTCTGCGTTTATAGTTAATACTTTAGATGCATTGCTAAAAATTAACATGCATTAAAAAATTGACAACAATAACAACAAATTAGTGTCACTTGTACGTAATTTTGTACACAAACACCACACATACCTTCTTCCATGTCTAAATTTAGACATAGGTTGTCCCGAAGTGAATTTGATCAGTGCCCTTGATTGGATGCTATTTCGTAGAGTAGCGCCAATCATTACCACTTCCTGTTATAATATGGCGCCAAGGTGTGAATGCAGTTAGACGCCAAAATTTATTTGCAACAAAATATACTGAAATCGCAACATTTTCTTTGATGTAGCCGACTTTGATGAGAAGGTACTGCAACTAATGCTCACAAACGTTTATTGTGCGATTTGCTTTCTGCTCGAGATAGTTATGTTAATGCATAGCCATGAATCAGTTGACTGACCCGACTGCAGTGAGTGACTGTCACACTGACTCAGTGTTGTGATCCAGACTGTTACAGATAAATGTTGCGGGGTAAACTATATCTGCCTGCCTCCCACCCTACCTTTAACTGTAGGGAAATGATTCCATATCCTCTTTCCCTTTGGGATGCTAAACGTAGTTCCATTAATCAGTACAAACGATGTAGTGTTTGACTGACCCGACTGCAGGACGAATTTTCAAAGTGGAGGGTGATCATTTTTATGGTTGTATGTCAGGTTTCCGTATTAGCATTATAAGACATTTTAAAGTCCCAAAATAATAACTGGTGAAAAAAGTGTGGGGGGGTGGGGGGCTGAGTCCCCCAACTCCTACGGGCCCGCTTGGGGGTAACTGGTCATTTCACCCTCATATCCGATAATCGGGTCAGCTCACCTCAATCTCCCGGTCGGGTTACATATTTTTTGCTTTTCTATATTATTTATAAATTGTGGTCATATTTGTTTTTTGTTATATATCGGTTGCAGTTTTTCGTTCGAAATACACACACTTGATGCAATCAAAAGTTCATGAATTTCACAAATTCTATTGAGGAAACTGTTATGGACGATAAAGTGACAAACATGTTATATTTTACCATTTTATCTGAAATACAATATGTGCAGGGCTCGACCTTAGCGCGGTAGCCCAGGGTGTTTTGGCTACCAATTTCTCATTAGGACTAGTTGTCTAATCCCGGTAGTCTGCCGGGCTACCAAATGTTTTGGCATGTCCAGTCACTCCACAATCAACAAGACGTTTACTTCATCGGTGTCTGAAATTCCATCTTTCATGTGCGCGCTCTCTGCTGCCAGGAGTCGCTGTAACTGTTAATTGCTCCCCTCGTCTGACCTACAGGTGGTGGTTGCGCAATATGATTTAGTTAAATAAAAGAATATATTTGCCAGTGGTAGGATTTTTTTTAATATAGTGGACTAATATAAATAATTTTATGTAATTCAGTGGCCAGATAGATATACATGGTTCGTACGGATCATGGAATTTTTATTTGGGTCATAGGTTATCTAGTCGTAGCCATTTATGACAGTCAACAACACGGGCCGTTGTTTTTACGCCTACTTATAAGAAACGCTTTGTATGATCAAGACTATTTGCCTCCAGCTGAAGTCAAAACTAAACCATAACTCAATTGCGTGTTATTTCCTTCTAGGCTACCTATGCAAATTGTCAAAATTAATATCTATTATTATGTTAAAGAAATGTATAAACTGACGAATGTTTTCAATGTTAAAAATATTAATCTTTCTTTCAAATTATTTTTAATTAAATCTCTCATTGTTTACTATTGCTTTGGGCGATAACCTAGCTCAAAATGACATGTTTGATCTTGTCACATGTTATCACAAACACACATGGCAATGCCCTGTCTGGGATAATTGATTACCACATTTACAAGTTTATTGTCATCAAAAAATGCTATTGTTTTGGAATAAAGGCAATTTTGTTTAAGATTCTTCAAAATGACACCTATTGAAGATAGTTATAGAGTCATTTTAAGTATTAAAATGTGCAATATCGATCAGATGATCATATGATAAGCAGACCGTTCTACACGTGAAAACCATATGAAGTGTTTCAATAATATTTTGTAAGCCTTCATTACGAGATTAGGCCTAAAAACAATTAATAATAATAATAATAAATACTATTGTGTGTTTCTGTAATCGTACTAAACAAGTTAATGTAAGTAGAATAGGTCATTTTTTGGGTGGGGGTGGTTGTTAGATTGTTGTTTTTTCCATGCCATATTTACCCCTCCTTTGGGACCATCCTTAAAAATATTTAGTTTTGTCCATTTCCGACCAGTAGTTTCAAATGCGGGTAGGTAGGTAGGGATTATTATTATATATTTTTTTCGTAATGAAGGCTTACAAAATATTATAATGCCACATATGAGACACTTCGATCTGTTACATATTAAAAATAAATTATTTTGCTTTTTTGTTCTCTTTTTTTTTAAAGTTATGGGGCTACCAATTTTTACTGAGGGCTACTAGATTTTATAAAGTTGTAGCCTGGTGGGCTACCACTGAAAAAACTTAATATCAACCCTGTTCTAGTGCAAGCTAGTTTTATGGCAAAACAACCCTGATTCATGCTAATATATATAATTAATCCTACATAACCCAGTGTTTTAGTGACAGCAAAAAGTGATTATAACTTTCCAAATGTCCATCTAGCTCTCGAATGGCAGAGTACTGTGGCTAGGGTTCCATTGTGAGGTTCTGTTTTTTCTACCTACCATGGCCTGTATGCAGGAGTTATGTAAAGGGAGGTCTAGTCTGTTGCCAGCAAAGTTTTATATGAGGGTTGAGTTATGGTCACTCAAAATTGTATTGAAAAAAAACGTTTGCTAGAGTGGGAGAGGGGAGTTTCGACTCACAAAACCTCCCCTGTACACACAGCTGCTTCCCTATGTTTTGTTTTCAACATGTACATGTAATAAGAAAAAAGTACATTTTATTTTGTTCAGTCTTATCTGTAATACTCAGTGTTAGTAATAGGAGCTGAGAGTTAGTTTTAAATGAGATTCTTGTAAACTATCAGTTCAGCAAAAGAAAAGGTAATGTCCAATTAAGCTTTAAAAATTAAATAAAATGTGAAAATCTTTCAAATTAAGTTCTCCATAATTCCAAGTTTGGTAGATCAAATATACTAAAAAGACTGGGCTGTTACATCAAATTAACTAACAATTACTGAGTGAGTTCATAATGACTCATGTACAAACATAGGGTCAGATATAATGATATTTTTACAGATTGTATAAAGGGCATCCATTGTGATGGCATGTAAAAAAAAAAAAAAGAAGTAATAATAGCATGTCCAAATTATTACTTCCACCTCCTCCAAGAATAGTAAAAACAATAGTTTGTAAACTATAATATTAAATTAATGTTTCAGTTTGGGGGTTTTCTGTAACAATATGTATCAGGGTCCCAACATAGTTTAAGTTGGGCCTTGTATTTTTAACTATACAGGCAACTTTCAAACAGCCTACCTAGATAAAACATTTTATTGACACAGCAAACCTTTAAAAAAAAGGGGGGTGGGGGGAAGATATCATTAATTAATGAACATACCAATAAATAGCTGTCAATGTAGTTTCATTTGCATCTTGAGAAAAATAAAGAGTTCATTATGCTCCATTGTACTTTTATCAGCAGCTGGTGGCAGGAACAAGTGATCCCTCCAGTGTTTGAAATAAGTACTTGTCCAGTTTGTCACGACAAGTGAAAATCTATTTGGAAAAGTAAAATGTGCCTTGGTAATTGTCCAGTGGACAAGTAGAAATTTTCAGTTTTATTTTGAGCAATCAAAAACATCATCCTGGTACTTGAATAAAACAAATCATTTATATGGAAAAGTGAAAATATTGGCAGACAAGTAGATTTTTTGATGTATTTGTCCAGGTGGACTAGTGAAAATGTCTGCTTATTTCTATCACTGCCCTCACCTTAAAGTGACAGACACTAGTTTTTAAACACTAAGGCATGCTTTTCACTAGATCAGAGCCATTTTTGATAACTGAAGTTGGACATTACCTAGATTTTATTGTTTAGATTATCCTATTCCATGTATATCCCAGTGTTTCTAATACCACAAACTGCTTTTTTTTTCCTTCATATTTTAAAACCAGAGCACTTCTAAGAAGTAACAGTTATGGAAACGAGCACTATTTTTATGGGAATTTTCCCATTTCTATGTCACAGACTCTTGTTTCACTCTGCAGTGTTTCTGCAGGTATGGCACTATGGAATTGATTGATTGATTGAATGTTTGTTTAACGACTCCCCAGCACAAAAACACATATCGGCTATTGGGTGTCACCTATGGAATTGAATGCAACCACAGTCAACAGGTGGTAATGTGGGGCTTAGGAAGAAAATTGGTTACGGTTAGGGTTAAGAAAATCACACAGTAATGATAAGAGTAATTAATTTTGTGAAAACGTTAACTTTAAAAACAAAATCTGCCCAAAAATTTGGGTATGGCACCATACCCATTTTACCCTCTGGCAGAAACCCTGCTCTGTTGTAATTTTACTCAAATGTGTTTCAGGTATATAACTGAACCCAACTTGGTGTCCATTTTTATGTCTTGAGATAGATAGATAACTAGTTTAACATGCCCATATACCACTAGGGTTTCGAACACACTCATCCCGAGTCCTGCCTCCGATAAGATCGGTGGCCTGACTCGGTATGGGGGTTATGCGTTGAAACTATGTGATTTTAAAACGCACATACATGTAATGTTTAAAATATGCTTAAATGTTGTTAAACAAAGTCATTTTATTTCCAATGAAGTGGGTTGGGTGTCTCTTTAAATATAAACATTTAATCAATATTTTATATTTATTTTTCAGAGTTCTATTCTGAGACATGATACAGTTTCCATATGAATTTGGAATTCCTGAGGACAATGAAAGTGCGTCAACCCATGAAGACTTCAGATCATCTAAAACTCCCAGACATCATGGTGTGGAGAGTGAGACGTCATTTGACAGTGGATATTTTTCTTCGCCCATTTCCACGCGGGCGACTCAAGCGTATCCGAGAGATTCCACTCTACTTCCCGTCTACCAGCAGAGTCCTGCCAAGATTGGACCAGCATCCGGAACTAGAGTCCAGATAAATGAAAACAGTCCCACAGGTTTTCAGTTTGGCGATGGCAGTGATTTAACGGCAGATTTAACAGCTGTTCTCGACGACTGGGATAAAAATTTCATTGACAATTTCCAAGAAAACCTTTTCGGGTTTGATAATATTGAAGACATCGACAATCTTCTGAAAAGCAGTCCCTTGAAGAGTACTTATAACAGCCGATTTTTCAGTCCTTCGAAATTGAGACAGTGTAGTCCTCTGAAATACCAGTTCAGTCCTGTTCGAAGGGGACAGCCAAGTCCCGTGGTTAGCAAACATTCGGATTCCGCCAGCAAAAGATTGTCTGCATCTCGCTATAAGTCTGGATTTGTTCCAGCCAAGTCTCCTAGTCAGCCATATTGTGATAAGGATGTATCCAGAATGCATTCACCAGTTGAAACTGCGTCCAGTCTTTCCAGTGGAAATTTTGGTGTTGGTCAAGATCTTAAGACAAACATCAAGCAAGAATCATCACACAAGATGACAGACGAACTTGCCCCCCATTTTCTACAGAAGAATGAGTACTTTCAAATGGATGATCCAAACCCAAGTGCTGTGAGACAGTCCACTGTTTTAAAGTCAACCGAAAATTACATCCGTATTGCGCCCTGTTACAGAAGAACCCCAAAATACTACAGCCACTTTCGGAGCACCACCCAAAATGCTATCAAGAATTGAACCGAAAAGAGCTCTGACACAAAGGAT
This sequence comes from Gigantopelta aegis, assembly GCF_016097555.1. Lineage (NCBI taxonomy): Eukaryota > Metazoa > Mollusca > Gastropoda > Neomphalida > Peltospiridae > Gigantopelta > Gigantopelta aegis. The sequence goes on from NC_054701.1 coordinate 71,868,198, forward strand.
CGAACCACGCCAGATTTGTGCTTCTAAACAAAAACTTCAGATGGCTCGCGCACATTTTAAAATTTCTCTCGATCGAGCAATTCATTCGGCGGCATCTCGCCATCTTGCGACGAAGTCGGATAAATATCCGCAGCTCTCGAAAGCTTTGACCAAAAAGTCTGCAGCGGCTGGGAGTGCTTCGCAGGCTGGTTCCATGGAAAGTGAGGAGACCACAGCTTTACCGTTCGAGCAATACAGAGATTCTGATTCCACTGCCGGCAGTGGGTACGAGGTCAAGCGGAAGTCCGATTGTAAGGTTGTGATAAGGAAGCGTAGCAAGTGAAGATTCATATTTTTAAGGATTGTTGTTGTGATTGTGATGGAGTAATGAGCAGGTTGCACGGCAGTGAAGTGAAGCTGATTGTTAACATGTATTTCTCATACTTGTTTGAAAAGCTTCAGGACTCAAACTTAAGAGCTGTTATCTAAGGCAATTCTGAAAGGTTTTTTGTAGTTGGCAAAATGCTCATCTATAACAATTTTGATCCTGTGTACAGCAATTTTAAATTAGTAACATTTGGAGAAGAAAAAAAAAAAAAATTTCTTGGAGTACATATCTTCACCCAACAGTAATAATTTTTATCCAGTGAAAAATCTTTCTGACGTACGACGTATCACAGCATTGGCAAATACCTTTGCCGTGTTTGAACTAAGCACTTGTCCGTTTGTCCTGACAAGTGAAAATCTATTCGGACTTGTAAGAAAAATGTGCCTCAGTGGTTGTCCAGTGGACAAGTAAATATTTCAGTGCAATTTCATTTTGAGCAATCACAAACATCATCCTGGTACTTGAATAAAAGAAACCATTTATTTGGACAAGTGAAAATATTGGCAGACAAGTAAATAAAAGTTTCTAGATGTATTTTTCCGGTGGACTAGTGAAAACTTCTGCATATTTCTATCACTGCTTTGGTACTGCAATTAAGTTCGAGTCCTTAAGTTTAGTACTTTGCCTTGTAAGTTGTACTTCATTTTTACATGAACAGGCTGTGGGAATTTTTAATGGAGAATTAGTGTGAAAATTATCTCCAATGTTTAAAATAAAAGAAGTAATATTTAGCTTAGATACAACATGTATGAAGCTTATAATATATAACTCATAACAGTATAAAAGTAAATAGCTTTATTATCCACATGGTTCAACATAACCGAGTTAATAATAATCATACGAAGCACACATGTAATAACAAGTGAAATGACGTAATTGTGGGAAGTGACATCATAACATGACGTTGCTTCTCCAGTCCTAGCTCAGACTGTGCATTTGAAATATGACGTCATTTTGTCGTCTCCTTTTAGTTGTGGCTGAAACATTTTGAGTTGGGCCTTCTTCATAAAGAAAACAATAATAATAATATGGATAATAAAGAAATTATTACACTCGCGTGTGAGTCGTACTGATTTTACAAAACTTGTGTCAGGATTCATGTATTACCCTTGCTCTCACTTGGGTAATACAATAATCCTAACACTGGTTTCGTAAAATCAGTACGACACACAAGTTCGTATAATTATCTCTATATATTTTGTATAAATACAGCATCGTTTCACACACCACTGTACATAAAACACTGGAAGTGGTGGTAGTTCTCTTTACCAAGCTGTTTTAGATACAATGGGGTCCTCCTTACACTCAGGAACGTTCCCTGTTGTTTTGGCATTGGCATCCTAGTGGGAATGATTTTGTCAAATTCTCTTTTTGTGTCACCTTTACAAAGTCAAACTGCAAGAGACACTAAATAAGTTTATGGTAGGCGAAGGAAGGAAATGTTTTATATACAGCTATATGGCGTCTGGCATATAGTTAAGGACCACACATATTGAGAGAGGAAACCCGCTGTTGCCACTTCATAGGCTACTCTTTTCAATTGGCAGCAAGGGATCTTTTATATGCACCTTCCCACAGACAGGATAACACATACCACGGCCTTTGATTGATATACCAGTTGTGGTGCACTGGCTGGAGCAAGAAATTATGGTAGGCGAAACATTTATTTCTGTTATATGTAAAATTTGAATTAGTTTCAGGCAGTTATCGGATTACTACTACTAATACTTTAAATGGGAAATAACTTTTTCAAATGTATATTAAACTCGGATGAATGTGTCACATGATTCAGTTAGGGTTACAAATGACCGTAAATATATTTTTTAATTTGTTAATGAATGATCAAACATGATGATATATGTACCAGAAATCAGGTGTGATAAACCCTGAAATCAAATGTGTATTCTGGGAAATCATTCACTCTAGTAAACCCTCTTCCGAGACACCAGGTTCCACCATTTGAAAATCTCTTTACAGATGGGAAATTATCACCTGTAAATTAAGCCCGAGTGTTGTGTTTTAATTTACTTAAAACTTAGTTCATGTATACATTTCTTGGATTTCTGTAGCTGTGGTTTTGTAACCTACAATAAGATCAGGCTTTATGGTTGATTTTTATTTTTCAATTGCATTGAATAATAGCTTGTTATTATTTGTTTTGACTTTTGTTGACTGAAATATTTGTTGTGCTATTGTTATATGTTTGAATTATTTTGGATCTTTTTTCTTCTTTTTAACAATTTTATATACACATATCAAAGATTTTCTTTCTTCCACAACAAAAACTACATGCTTGCTGAATATATATATATATATATATATATATATGCGTATGTGTGTGTACATATATGTCTTATATTTTACCCTACTCTGATCATCTGGAAATGTACATGCAGGTTCCACAAAGCTATGTAGTTTAGTATCCATCGATTCATCCCTTTGTCTGTCTATGTTCATACATCTAAAAAAGTGACATTTGTAAACCAAGTAATTACACTGGCATTGCCTTATAGTACATCACTAGTGAGATGGATAGTCTAGCTTACTGATCGCATTGGACTGAAGTTTAGATCAAAATAATTTGGTGACTAAACCTATACTGACTTATAGTTCTTCCCACAGGTACCACCTTTTTATACTATGGAATTTATTACAAGTTTATTTCTGAGCCGATTGTTTTCTAAATTGCACACAAAAATAGTGGGGGTTTTATTTTATTTTTATTTACAAAACACTTACTTTTTTTTTTCTAAAACTTTTTTCTGAAATTATTTTCAAAAAATATTTTTGTAGGATTACCATGGAATTTTACCATGGGACCAACGACAAGTATCGTGGTTGAACTTATTGTGCTCTAAAAATCGGATATTGTCTATGGCAAGGAAAAAAAAAGCTGTTGTGCCTTTCATATACATCCCATGTTATGTGCGTATTCTTAGTTTCGAAAAATAGTATAAATTTGTGCAAGAAATGACGGTTTGGCGAAACAATTTGCAAAAGTTTTCAATCTTGATTTTTACTAATTTTTGTTGTTATACCGAAGGCAATACTTGCCTTGTCCACCCAAAATTAAACTTTGACCTCTGAAAATCTCTTAATTCTAGAAGGCAGGATCATTGAAAGCAAGAGACTGTTTAAAGCGACGTACCATAGTTTTAAAAACGCACGTTCATCTAAGAATTAATGATTAATGAGACCAGCTCTAGTTATTTTTGATGGTATTTCCCTGTTTTAAACATCACAGACTTTAACTTCTCTCTGTTATAACCATATTCAAGTGTGTGTTGCAGGTTTGTAGATTAACTCAACTTAGTGTCCATTTTCACAGGCTGAAACTAGGGTCTGCGTCTTTAAGAAAAATAAGGATGACTTGACTGGTTTATGTGTTTCGGTTTTAAACCAAATGACCTCATTGGGACCCATTTATATAGTTCACTAATGTCAATGTCTGCAGGACCAATACCAGTGTAAAACGTAGTTTATCAGCATTTCGAATAAACAGTTAGCACAAGGAACAATATCACACTGCTATAATTACTTTAAATGATCACTAATTAAAACTAAACGTGTGGAAATATCTTAATTATTGCAGCTTTTGTTGTCTGTATACAATGTATATTGATACTAATTCATAATAATAATAATAATAATCTTTATTTAAAGAAGGTTACACAAATAGTAGTGCACTAAACAATTAGCCCAAGGAACAATACCACATTGGGAATAATAAAGTAAAAAAAAAAAAGTAAACTGAAAACAATTTTGAGTAGTGGTTAAACATGTTAACTCGTCCATGAATTATTTTATGAGAAGTATATAATACATTCTGCAGTTCTAAGTATCGTAAGCATGAAAAGTGGTTGTTGGTGGTAGACGTTCAACCAACCAAATATCATTGCCTGCCTCCTATGAATGAACAAACTGCACATTCTCTGATTAGGTGGGTTCCCCATCTCGTCTAGTGCCCCCATGACAGGAATATCAAAGTGTGGTAGCTTGAACTTGGTTTCCTATTGGTTCTATATGATGGTGTTCTCCTTTTTTGGGTTGTCATGTCATTTTCATACAAACATTTGGTACATACATGTACATTAATGTCTTCATTGACAATTTAAAATGCTTTAATTTGATTTTCAGCTTGAACTTGATTATTTGTGATTTTCTCATATAGTTTGTTACTAATCATGTTGATGCATTTACAGGGGACAATATTTCAAAATCTTAGGTAACTGGAAGTCAGTTCACGTGAGTTTTACTTAGGTAATTAATTGTTCGGTTACGTGAATATAGTTCTCATAAACGATGAGTTAGGCCTACCTAATCCTAAAACATTTGAACTACAATTCTGTGATACATTGGTGGTTCAAATGTATTTAAAAACAAATTGATTTTCTCTTTCGTTACTGATATATGGTACTTTTAATTTTAGAATGTAATTGTTTGCCATGTAATCGATTGACGGTTCTCTTGATTTTAAAGTTGTGTAACCGACAGGTGAACAGGACAACAGTTCTCGTGAAATATTGTGCCCTGCATTTTTAATAAACTGCATTTGTGATCTCTGTTGTATAAAAAACCAAATACATAACAGAAAACATTACGGACTCAGTCTTTATAAGCTTTTGCATATCATTTTTTTTAGTTTCTCATTTTTAGAAGTGTTATTTAAGCAGTGGCTAGCATTAAGTGTAATACACATCTGCTAAAAAGTGCTCATGTACATCAATATGTTATTAATATCAGGTTTACAAGGATTAAATTACAAGTTTGTTTGATGGTGCAGAGGTATGAGCTAAAGCCTTGTAACTCAAATCTTTAATGACATTACCTGCATGCAATTTGTAGGACATTTTTGCTTTGACATTGAAGTCTCAAGAAGTTATAATTACAGACTTTAAGTCTTTTATAAGTACGGCACCTATATTAAATTTCAGTTGAGAAATTTTAAAGTTTATTTCCTAAATCTAATAATGAAAGTAATTCTGTTGGTTAGTTTATGAGCTGATAAAAAATCCCAATCAGGATGCAGTATATTATTTTTGTGCACACATAGATGTACAGATAGTAGGTGTACGTCAAATTTATTTCTTGTGTGGTTTGTGTTAATTTCATGTCTACAGGCAATCATTTATTTTGGCAGGCTTTCATTCATCTGTTGTGATTATTCTCATAAAATATCTTGTATATCTTGTTTTGTGATTTATTTTGCCTCTTTTTTCATTATTACTATTTTATTTCTACATGTAAATAGCATATGTATAATTTATTTAGATGCATTTGTATGCTGTCAGATTGCAAAGATAAAATTATGTACATCAGCTGTTTGTTTTTGGTTTGCTTTGACTCACGTTGGATGAGAACATCCAGGTAAAGGTTATTTTCCAGTAGCAATTTAAAAACTTCTCAAAAATCATTTAAAACCTATGATAGTCAGTAACAATAAATAGAGGATACTCCCCTCGTGTCTTGTGATATCATAATTTATCAGCACGAATTGATAAAACTATGAAATCCGATGTTTGTCGAGGATTTTTATACTTTTATCAACAAGTGCTGATAAATTATATCACAAGACACGAGGGGGGTATTCTTTTTATCATCCATTATCATTCTTTTTATTTGCGACAGTTGTAAACAATGTCAGTAATGTGGGTTGAATGTCACAGTATTAGGCAGCGGTAGACTCGTTAACTAGCAAAACGGTAGTGGCGTGAAGTCACTAATGATAGATTTAGTGCTAAAACGAACACCGTGACGTAACAAAATATTGTCTTGAAATTACAATTTGACCTATCAAGATTATAAGAAGCGATATCGCAAATTATAGTGCCAGTGATATCTCCTACAAAAGCCTTTAATGGATGATAAGATTTAATATGGCTGACAGACTGGATTCTTGGATTTACAGGAGCTAAAGCTCTGTGGCAGAGAGCTCAGACTCTCCCAAGATTGGATGGGTTGAAGGATTGATCACATTTGATGCATTCAGAGAAGGGTGAGAGGGCATCATAATCTACGCCCCACATCACAGGACACGGTATGTAATGTACTGCTTGTTGGACAGTGGTGCTTTATCAGTATGAGTACCGTAGTCCATGTGATAGTAGCAGATTTCCTTTCTCTCAACCCAGTGGCCACAGATCAAAGTTATCTTCCCATTTGCCATGATTTGGTTGTCCAATCTGCTGTTTGATTATTTCATGGCAGACAGCTTTGAAGTGGCAACTATTTGACTGAAGTTGACGGGAGAGCATGTAGTTTGTAAACATGTGTAACTTGTTGACATTGAAGACTTGTTTGTGGTAATTCCGGTCCATGCAAAAGTAGTGCTTTTTGTGTAAAATGGGTGTACTCCGGCCTGGTTTAGAGGGTGTGTTTGTTTAAACCAATATGCTGGCAGAAAGAACTGGACAACGGGTTGTCCTTTTCAGGGTATGTTTCCCCCAGGCAGGCAAAGGTACATGTATACAAAAATCCATGGGCCTGCTGATATTAATAAAAATGTTATAGCCACTAACACTATATAGAAACATAGCTTAATTAATTGTGGTCTGTGGCCAAATAGGCATAATTTAAACTGCTCTGGTGTCATTAAATCAAATTTCCTTTTCTTTGGTCATGAACAAAATGTATATCCACATTTGCAGAAGACATGTTTTCATGACTGATCCTGATTAATTTTGAGTCTTCAGAGGAAGTCCACATCTTTTATGTGCCACAGACAATACAGCACATACCATGGCCTTCAATATACTAGTCTGGGGGGGGATATTATGGCCTTTGATATACTAGTCGGGGGGGGGGGGGGGGCAGTAGGTCCACAAGAAGATCCAGTCTCTTGCCTTGAGTGCCACAAGGGCCACAAGCACTTTATTTACTAAGCTAGAATTGTCCCTAATCGCAACTGAATTTGGACAAAAACAACAACAAAAATAATTTTGAGTTTTATTAAACATCAAATATAGTTGCCATAGTTCTAAGTTAAAATAAGATATTTCTATTTTCATGAAATGATCTTTTAACACTTTGTGACTAGTTAATAAAAGCGCAGTGGTGATAAAACACACCAACATATATATGTTTCTAAGTTTGGACCTAGGGGCCTGATTTGCTCACCTGGTATTAAACTAAACCTCTAAAAAGGAAACCACAGTAATAATTATTTATCACATATAAATGACATTAACATAGCAAATGAAGATGTACATACACATGAATTGTAACCTGAACCAATAAATGATCCACTTTTATCACAAAATAAGGCTAAATATTTGGTGAATTCTAATTTTACCTGTGACAATTGGGGGAACATATTAAGATATAAACTGGTGATGGTCATCAGAGGACTATTTGTACCAGCTTTGGTTCAAATCTACATGGTGGAATTTGACAAAAAGTAAAAAAATCCTTTGGCCAATCGCAGGCTAGGGAAGCCATATTAGATTTTAAATCGAGAAAAATAACACTTGGTCAGGGCTATGGTTGAATCTGTATAGTGAAACATGACAGCCTTATTGCATTTTGAACTCATTTGGATAAAATTGACAGATGTCTGACATCACATGAGCTCCCAATAATATGTTGAGGTTTAACCAACTAAAAGGGTGGGGTTGGTTCTGGATAAACCACCATTTTTTTTTTTTTTTTTTTTTTTTTTTTTTAAATCAATATACAGCTAAGTACTGGCATTACATAATTCATTTCATCATACAATTTGCTTACATCAAAAGAAGAATGATAGATTTGCATCAACACTATAATGAATAATGCTAAAAATTATATAAAAACTGTTTTATACCCACACTAATGTGTGTAACATTCTGTTTTAAAGTTCCTGATGTAAATAAAAAAAACATAATTACCGTACCATTAAACAATAGCATATGTATAATTTATTTAGATGCATTTGTATGCTGTCAGATTGCAAAGATAAAATTATGTACATCAATTGTTTGTTTTTGGTTTGCTTTGACTCGCTTTGGATGAGGATATCCAGATAATGTTTATTTTCCAGCAATAAGTTTTCAAAAATCATTTAAATGGTGGTAGAGGCTCGCCTGAGATGAAGTGAGTTGCAGGGGTTGATCATATTCCATAGACTCTGGAGGATCATCATAATCAGTGCCCCACAAATGGTACATCAAAAAAGTAAATTTGTTTTGTTTAACAACACCACTAGACAACATTGATTTATTAATTATTGGCTATTGGATGTCAAATACTTGGAAATTTTGACATGTAGTCTTTGAGAGGAAACCACCTACATATCACAGCCTTTGATGTACCAGTCTGAGTTGTGGTGCACTTGTTGAAGTGAGAAATAGGCCAATGGGCCCACTGATGGGGATTGATTCCAAACCGATGAGTGGCGAGCGCTTTACCACGGAGCTGAGGCCGATCCCTAAATGTTACATCAAAAGCCATGGTATGTACTGTACTACTTGTTGAATAGTACATGTAAAAGATTACTTGCTGCTTTATCAGTACCAGTGGCTCATGTGATGGCAGCAGATTTCCTCTACTAAATGTTAGATCAAAGGTCATGGTATGTACTGTACTGCTTGTTGACTAGTACATATAAAAGATTACTTGCTGCTTAGAGTGGCTCATGTGATGGCAGCAGATTTCCTCTTTATCTACTAAATGTTGAAGAAAGAAAGGTTTATTTTGTTTGAGGACACCACTGAAGCACACTGATGGATGTCAAACATTTGGTACTTTGAGTGGAAACTAAAAAAAAAATTCCATTAGTAGCAAGGGATCCTTCATATGCACCATACCACAAGATAGCACATACCACAGCCTTTGATATACGAGTCATTGTGCTCTGGTTGGAACGAGAAATAACCCAATGGGACAATTGATGGATCGATCCTAGACTGACTGCACATCAGGAAAGTGATTTACCACCAAGCTATGTAGCACACACACACATTCACACACACACCCACCCACACACACACATTCACACACACCCACCCACCCACCCCACACACACACATGTCTATGCTGTTAGTTACTTCTACCTGTGATTCTTGATTGGCAGGTGTCTATTTGATTGGTAACCAGACGAGCCAATTAATTGACATTGTCTAGACACAAAAATACATACCGGTATTGTGGAATATTACCGTTCACCCCTAAAATGGTAATGGATATGGTTTATTACTGTAAATAGTTCTGTAAAACTATTAAGTAGACTTGGGTTGTCGTTTTAGCTCCAAATGTAGCATATCAATAGGCCTAATAGTGTACATTTTTTGGGGTGGGGTTATTTAACAGAAAAATACTATAACCCCATTTTGTTCCATTAATGCAACTTGAAATATATTTAGTTTAATAGTTTATTATATTACATCATTTATGCTGTTTTACAAGTCATGTTGATCAAAGAAAAGTGCCGTGTTGAAAATTACTGCTTTTGTTTACACTGTACATACAGGAGATGGTCAGGAGTTGACGTCACTTCGCCCCAAGCTATCCCACCCGACGTCACAAAAACAAAACAAAATGGCTGCCCCCAGTTAGCAGGAATAATCATGTTTTTTTTATTAACTCTAAAATTACACGTTTTTCATTTCCTAAAGTGTCAGTATGTGTTGGTGGTCCGGGTATGCATCTTTCCAACACATACGGCTCTTGTTTGAGTGACCCTACCTTTAAGTGCAGTTTCCCACATGCAAGACCACACATACCAGTCATTCAGTACTAGTTTGGACATGTGGGGAAGGGGTACAATGGGATTCAATCTTATGTAGAAATCGCTTTATTTACTAATCTAGAACTCGCCCTAATCACAACACATAACTTGCCTAAGGACTGAGGAGTATAAGCCATCATATGCGGTCATGTGAGACAGAAAAATTATGCCTCGTCCCAAGTTAAAATTTCCACCCACAGGATGTACGGGTTTTTTGTTATATCCCAAATGGGATAAGTCTCCTTCTCTTTTCTCCATTTGGTAAATAAACTTATTTTAGGCTGAACAAGTAAAAATTTCAAACTCCTTAATAAGATGTCATAAATTACCACCAATTTTATACCTCTTGTTAAGACCAGTCATGATATAACCCATGTCTTTCGTAGAATACTATTCAATAGCTCTGTCCTGTATACAGAAGGATGAGAGAAATTTAAATCAAGGACCACTGTTGTGCCAATTCAATCCTCTACTGTTGTGTGGGTTACTGAAATAAAAGAAACTTTTGGGACATTATTTTATTTACAGTTTCAAATGCCCATTGTCAAAATTTGGAAGATCTGAATATATTAACATGAAAATCTAAATTGTGTCCATTCTACTTCTGAGATACACCACTTAGAAAAATCCACACTACAAGTTAGCTGTAATATTTCACTATTATCAGAGCAAATAGAAAAATTCCAGCAAGCTACAAACTTGTAAAAAAAAAAAAGAGGATTTTTTTTCTTTCCAAGTAAAATAAATGACCTTGAATGTACTAGCCATGGGGCACTGGTGAGGATGGGGGTGACCTGGGACACTGGTGAGGATGGGGGGGGGGGGGGGGGGGGGGGGGTGGAGAAGAGACCTGAGGCCATCAAAGACAATTCATCCTTAGAAACCATAACTTCCAAAAATGAATTATGACAATGAAAAATAGTTTTGACTTCATTTTATTAAACATCAAATACAGTTGTCGGAGTTCTATTTTCATGAAATGATCTTTAACATTTTGTTGAAGAAATTCCTGATGATCATAAATCACGACGACTTAATTTTCAGTGACATGCAGTATCACACTGTAATTTGCTTAGATCTGTGAAATCCTGTCGATTTTTGCACATAATTATTTTAAATAACGTGGAGATTCAACTCGCTCCTAATGAGGTGTGTGACAGATTACGGCATCTGCCAACTTTTACATTTTTGTTTAACAACACCACTAGAGCACATTGATTAATTAATCATCGGCTATTGGATGTCAGACATTTGGTCATTCTGACTCGTAGTCATCAGAGGAAACTCACATTTTTCCTAATGCAGCAAGGGTTCTTTTATATGCACTTTTCCACAGACCAGGAAGCACATACCATGGTCTTTAGCTAGTTCTATTGCACTGGTTGGAATGAGGGAAAAAACCCAATCAGTTGAATGGATTCATCGAGGTGGTTCGATCCTGCGACACAAGCATCTTAAGTGAGCACTCAACCAATTGAGCTAAATTCTGCCCCTTGTAAATTCAATAACATGTAAGAACAAACATTACACAATTCATTTCATCATACAATCTACATGTGTCAAAAGACAAATGAAGAAGTGTCATTACGCACTAATAAATAACACTAAAAATCATATAAAAACATTTAAATGCATTTTAAAACCACACCCAGTGTGTGTAACATTTATTTTCAAAATTTAAGTGTAAATTAAAAAAAATCATTACCATTAAATTCAATCTAATTATAATTACCCGGTAGCTCCACTATTACATGTGGATCTAACAGCAGCCCGTTGGAGCTCATGTCCAGTAGACCTGTCATCCGACCAATCAAAACCTTACTTGCAAAATCATTTGGGATTATGCCGAGGGTATATGAAATAATTTGGGTGAATTACCAAGTATGCCACAAACTAATTTCAATATAACATTTTATATAAAATTTGTTTCAAGACTAAAAAAAAAACCTGTGATGGTATAACCATAAAATCTGTTTATACTAATATACAATCCAGAGTTTATTACTGCACTTTTCCCCCCCATTTTTCAATGTTGAAATAGACAAACAAGTTCGCCTATTGCATAAATAGTCTCACCTGATATTTTTAGAATTTGTATGCTCCGAATAATGCTATAAAAGGCGAAGTGTAATTGGTCTATATTTAAATTGTTATTTATAGATGAAATGTCATCTTGAGTCCACACAATGCTGGTAGACTAGTAGACCAGTAGAGCTAATTTTAATCAGATTGCATTAATCTATAGATTATATCTCCTAATTGACATAGGGATATAGACAATTGCTGCTAGAAATTGCTTGTACACTTCTATCTTTAACCTCTGTGTACTGCATGTCGGTTTACCAATGCCACACAACTTGTATGTCAAACGCTGTGGTATGTGCTGTCCTGTGGGAAAATGCATACCGTATAAAAAGTCCATTGCTGCCAATGGAAAAATGTTTCCTGTAAAGACATGTCTGAATTGCCAAATGTCTAGACATCCAATAGCCAATGATTAATTAATTAGTAACAATTCAGGTTCCCTAATAATTTGCAATAAAATATTTTAATTTTATATTTTATTATCAGGATGTTTCAATTTGCAAATTACGTAAACCAACATCCATTTACCCAAGATATTGAAAAATACTGTCTGCTGCAATTTGTCATGTTTACTATAATAAAAAACGTTATTTCAGTATACTATTTTTAAATTAACAATGTACAAAATATGCAATTTGAAATTCTAATCCAAAGCAAGCAAGTCACCTCAGGTTTATGATATGTCACATGTGATAGTTTGCTAGTTGCAGGTTTGCTAGTTGCAGTGTATCATTTTGTTTTAGTCAGCCAACATTATAAGTAATCTGTCAGTACAAACATTTAATGCATGACAACATGGAAAAAATGCAATGCCTGAATTCTGTTAGATAGCTGAAAGTACAGTGAACGCTATTTAAACTGGATTCAAGATGAACTAAGAAAATGTACATTATACACAAGATATACAGTGCTGGATTAGTCAAGTGTCACCCAAGCTATTGTCACTAGACGGGACTTGGTGATCATGTCGGGTTACGCAGAAATCTGGATTAGATGCCAGTTGCGAAAGTCACTGTATTAAAACAAATTCTGTTACTTTGAAATTCCTGCCACCACCCGCATGATCAACTCTCATGGACAATACTTTTAAAACCAACAGTCAAACCGTGCCCTGTACATGTGTTACGGAACATAGTCCAGTGGTAAAGCATTCGCTTGATGTGCGGTCTGTCTAGGATCGATCCCTGTCTGTGGGATGGTGCATATAAAACATCCCTTGCTACTAATTGAAAAAAGAGTAGCCCATGAACTGGCGACAGCGGGTTTCCTCTCTCGATATCTGTGTGGTCCTTAACCATATGTCTGACACCATGTAACAGTAAATAAAACGTGTTGAGTGCATCGTTAAATAAAACATTAAAAAAAAAAATTGTCCTGTACATTGAATACAGGAATAAAGAAAACTATTATTGTTTTCTCTTTTCATGAATAATTAACCTGACCTGAAGAGGTCAGAGTAATGACCTGAAGAGGTCAGAGTAATGACCTGAAGAGGTCAGAGTAATGCATGAAAAGAAACTCGATTTGTAGGCCTGTTGAGTTACCTCCTTGACTAGTAATGACATTTTATCAAATGTCTTTTAAAAAACCCAGAGATCACACAGTGAAGCTGATCAACATCAGTGACATAACAGCTAAGAAATTGGTAGTAAGGCTAATGGATTCTGGGTTCACAACTTGGTACCGGCTTCCAATCAGAGTGAATTTTAATGGTTCAATGATGGTCTAAGGCAACTATACCAAGTTCTCTCTCAGCAACATCTAACCAGTAACAGGAGTCCAGATAGTTGAAGTTTGCTCGCCAAATTTAACCACCCATTTGAGGATGATCTCCTTTTTGTGATTCACTATGAAAAAAAGAATTTATTTCCATTTGAATCTGTTATTTACAAGCAAAACTGACAATAAAAAAAAGAGATCTTCACATGACGGGTATTACTAGATCTTATTTGAAGTGACGTTTTTACTGTATTATAATGTGCTGTAAGATGACAAACTAATAGAAATTTTGGCTAGTACTGGTCCAGCAGAATAGTTAGATATTTCCCATTTTTGCACCCTAGATCCAGATGGGACTTCACAGGGCTATGGTGGAAAAGTAAAGTTTGTTTTATTTAATGACGCCACTAGAGCACATTGATTTTTTATCTTATCATCAGCTTTTGGACATCAAACATATGGTCATTCTGACACTGGCTTTTTTAGAGGAAACCCGCTGTCGCCACACAGGCTACTCTTTTATGATAGGCAGCAAGGGATCTTTTATTTGCGCTTCCCACAGGCAGGATAACACAAACCATGGCCTTTGTTGAACCAGTTATGGATCACTGGTCAGTGCAAGTAGTTTACACCAACCCAATGAGCCTTGCGGAGCACTCACTCAGGGTTTGGAGTCGGTATCTGGATTTAAAAATACCATGCCTCGACTGGGATCTGAACCCAGTACCTACCAGCCTGTAGACTAATGGCCTAACCATGACACCACAGAATGGTGGAAGTCTCAAAAATTGTGAGAACTATCATTTTCTTTGTGCATTGCTCACTCAAGTCACAAGTCGAAATTGGTTGAAATTCCTGCAGGATATTTGATCCGGCAAGCATCGGGCCAAACATCATCATATTAAACACAAAATAATTGCCGGTCCGACAAGATGGCAAACAAAATATATCTCTTGGCCCGTGGTGATGCTGACCGGTAAATACTGGTCGGGACGGCTGTATTTTGATCCGTGCAAGTCTAGTTTTGCACAACCTAATTTTGATTCACACATTAAATTTACAACATGATTTACATTGTCTAACTGGTTACACAAAATGACATAGCTTGGTGGTTACCTGATATATACATGGTTACGCAACTGTTTAATTCTCAGATGCCTGAGGTGTGGGTATAGTACTGATGCTCTAATTATCGATTATAATCAAAAATCAGGGATGGGAATTGGTGAACTGTTAAAAAAAAAAGAAGAGGAAATCTAGAAGGGTCCTGGAAATTTGTGAAATCCTAGGTTAAAATCTGTGCCATCTGACACATTTTGGAGGAAAAGATGATTAAAACGCAAGGAAATGCAATGTTCCATGAGAGGAAAACAGCTGATTAGAAGAGAATTTTCACCCCTGGAAAACTGATCAGTAGGCTCTACCGATGTCATGATCAATTTTTAAAATTCATAACTAATTGTCATGGAAAATTTTGATGATGGAATTGGAAGAAAATATGGGTTTGTTTCATGCGTACCTAAAGAAAACTAATATTGAAACAGGTTGAAGGTAAAACTGGCTATTTTGTAAGTTCTATCCCAGTTAATATGACAATAGATGTATGGACTAAAAAAATTAAAATCCCTCACAAGTTCATATATATCTAACCAATTACATGACTGTTGATCGATGATGATATTCCAACCATTTCACAACACTTATCCACAAGACAGTGTGCCTGAACCATAGAAGTACAAA
Organism: Gigantopelta aegis; assembly: GCF_016097555.1. Taxonomy (NCBI): domain Eukaryota; kingdom Metazoa; phylum Mollusca; class Gastropoda; order Neomphalida; family Peltospiridae; genus Gigantopelta; species Gigantopelta aegis. The sequence goes on from NC_054701.1 coordinate 71,883,809, forward strand.
AACCAAGTTAAAATGAAACGGTTGAGAAAAAGTTGTGAGACAACTGCAGTCTTTTTTTTCTCCTAGGGTAATAAAACACATTTTCATAAAACGAAAAAGTTAAAAACTACATTAAGTACGAATTTACAATAAAATAAATATATGGCACTCCTATTTCCAATATTCATACACAACATAAACGTTTTTTTTTTTATTGTGCTATCTGTCATCATCATTGTGTAATGCCTCTGTTCTCTCTTTCAGTTGTGCAAACTCTTCCTGGATCAAGTCCGTTATTCGTTTTCTTATTTCACGCTGAAAAAGAATTGAAATTGATCCATCAATATACATATGCAGGCTTCCTACCAAAAAATAATTTGAGGGTTGGTAATAAAACGAAAACAGGCTGTAAGTTCCCCATCTAGGTGGTTATGGGTCTGAAATGCTTTGAAATTGGACACTGCATTTCATACACTTGACCAGTTGTAAATAGAAGTTCTCTAACTATCATTTATCTAACATTGAAAATGCACAAGTCGGATTGTAGTTGTAAACAGGATAAATGAAGAAAAAATAATACATTTAACTGATTTGTATAACAGAATGTATTCTGGTAGACAATAAATATCCCCAAAAGTTTACCCAGTGGTTAGGGTTATTGTTTATTTTATAATAACCTCACACATGCTATACTAATAACAAATGAAAATTGGGTAGTGTGTTTTCATTGGAGTTCAGATAAAACAATCCTTTTTATTATACAAGAAATGGAAATTAATGATATATAGCTGTTATAAATGACTATGAACTATTAGATGTTAACCATTCGGTAATGAGCCAATATTAGTAAAGTTCACATAATAACTAATATATGCACTATCAATAAAATGAAACCGCAATAGACAAAACAGGGGATTTTAATGAAAAAACTGATAGCTGTCTTATACTTTGAAAGATAAAATATATAAAAACACAATGTATAAAAATTATATAAAACTGGAGATCAAATATATAAAACAATTTGTATACATTAACTTACGGGGGTTTTCTTCAAAGCTTTCAGCTTCTCCAGTTCCTTACTAAAATCCATTGGTTTCCCTATCAACAGTGTCACTTTCTGAAAAGAAAATAATGTTTGTTTAACGACACCACCAGAGCACATTGATTTATTAATCATTGGGTATTGGATGTCAAACATTTGTTAATTTTGACATTATAGTCTTGGAAACCCAGTATAATTTTTCCATTAGTAGCAAGGGATCTTTTATATGCAACACCCCACAGACAGAATAGCACATACCATGGCTTGTAATATAGCAGTTGTGGTGCACTGGCTGGAATGAGAAATAGCCCGATGGAGATCAATCCTAGACCGACCATGCATCAGCCAAATGCTTTACCACTGGGCTATGTTTTGCCCAGTCCATCAAGAAGGACCTATGGGTGAATGTTAAAGTTTGTTTTGTTTAACGACACCACAAGAGAATATTGATTAATTAATCATCGGCTATTGAATGTTAAATATATAGCAATTCTACAATCCTATTCTTCAGAAAAAACCTGCTACATTTTTCCATCACTAGCAAGGGATCTTTTATAGGCACTTTTACTCACTGGAATGGGTATGTCCTACCACATTACATTTTATCTCACTACTCTGATGTATACTGTTAAAATGTATGTATCACTTTTTTAATTTTAAACAAAATGTTGTGATGAACTACATCTAAACTGAATGTTTTATGCACTAAAACCTGGGATACCTTTCTCATCTGTGGTATGTATGGAGGCTCATTTGGAAGAACATCGTCCATCCCTGGAAAACAAGTGAAATCACCAATGTGTGAATGTAGCTTAAACATATATTATGTTTATATGCAGAGACATATTGTGTAGCATAAATCCTTGCAGTGGAATAACACCCTGTTTCTCCGTGTTAAAATGGACAATAATACATTTTGTGCAAGTATAGCTAAACAGTCTCGAAGAATGATGTGTAATGGTTAGAAAATGCATATAATTAATTTGTAGACTACTGCTAATTTAAAAGCAATAGATGTTCCCTGCTGGGCCCAACAAGTGTTTGTAGCTCCTAAATTCAAGTATTATACTCTCTGAAAAATGGGTAAATCGCCATGAAGTTAAACTTGATCTGTAACAGTACAAAAAAATCCATCTCAATATCTTGAGACAATGCAAGAACAAAGGTCTGGAAAACAAATGTTCGTATCGTCCAAGTTCAAGAACAATAACTCTGTGAAAAAAATGGGTAAATCGCCATGAAAGTCACACTTGATCTGTAACAGTACATGATAAAGCTGTACACAAAATTTTAGCTCAATATCTCGAAGCATTAGGAAATAAACATCCGTAAAACTATATGTGGGACAGACGGACAGACGGACAGACAGAAGGATGGAGATGAAACCTATAATCCCTTCCGGTTGGAGCGGTAGGGGACTAAAAATATTCAAACCTGCAGATTTAAGCAACCACCTGTATTTAGAAGTCTCCTTTTTATACTCCATTAGTTGTCCGTTTGGCCATACTTGAGGTAGCTTTCTAGAACAAATTCCACAGTTTGCCGACTTGATATTTACTATAAATCTACGGGTATACATGTACATACATACCTATATGATGCATGGGAATAACCATTGGTGGAATTTTGCATTCACTTATTAGACGTCCCACACCTGCAAAACAAATTTAACGACATCATATGGACAGGTCAAAAAATAAAGAATATTGTTATAATGCAGAAGACAGACAATTATGCAGCATAGCGTACAAATGTGATATGTTTTGATAACTTTCAGAGAGTTAAAGTTCAAGTATTTTCTTTAATGACACCACTAGAGCACATTGATTTATTCATCATCAGTAATTAGATCTTAAGCATTTGATAATTCTAACATACTATAGTCTTAGAGAAAACCCACTAATAGCATCAATGAATCTTTTACATGCACTTTCCCACAAACAGAATATACCAGTAACGGAGCACTGGTTTAGATTGGTAATGGAGCACTGGTTTAGATTGGTAATGGAGCACTGGTTTAGATTGGTAATGGAGCACTGGTTTAGATTGGTAATGGAGCACTGGTTTAGATTGGGAAAACAACAATCAGAAAATGGGTCTAACAAAGGGGATTTGATGCTACGACCCAAGCATTTCAGGCAAGTGCTCTACTGACTGAATTAGATCTTACCCTACTTTTAAAGGGATCCAAACACCCCAAGACATATGCCTAGTATGCTTACTGGATATCAATAGACATATAACACTTTATTTTAAAAGTTTGTTTTGTTTAACGACACCACTAGAGCACACTGATTTAGTAATCATCAGCTATTGGATGTCAAACATTTGGTAATTTTGACATAGTCTTAGAGAGAAAACCCGATAAATGTTTCCATTAGTGCACATCCCAGACAGGATAGCACATACCACAGCCTTTGATATACCAGTCGTGGTGCACTGGCTAAATCTTTATTTAAATTCCAAACTCAAAAGACTTTATCAAAGTATTCATTTGATGTCAAATTATATGCTGTGTCCTGTCTACACTATAGTTTGTTTCAAATATTATACAAGAAATAGGGCTTGTCTGTTCTGTGTTTTAGGTTCAGCAGGGTATGAATCAAAATAAACCATGTCCAAATAGTGCGAATCAGTGAAGATGTTCAAAAAAAGTTGGCCATGCTTTTTTGTTCATACCCAGATGGATCTAAAAAAAATAACAGACAATTCTTACAATTAAATTTGAAACATACTTATTAATAAAAACACAAAAAAGATCATATTTTTCAGTTCTTGAGCAGTAATGCTCCATAATACGGTGTACCAATATAAACAACATAATTTTCAAGTTCATCGAGAAATGAACAAACTCTCATTGTTATGGATGGACTAATAAAATGCTTTTAAACTGTAATAAATATAATGTTAATAATTATAATGTGGTATATGCAAATTTTGGAACAATATTTACTATAACATTTTACACAAGCTTCAGTAACAAGAAAGTGTGAATGGACAAAACACTACAATTTGTATTGTTTATTTTATTGCATTATCTAAGCACTTAATGTGTGTACTCATCTAAACACAATGTTTACATAACAATAACATCATTACTGGCGATTTTTAATTCACAAGATAAAATTATCGCCTTTTTCGCATCTACAATTTTCTCAAGATGTGTATTTCCAGCATTTTGAGGGGTTTTTATTTGTCTTTTTGGGGTGCATATGGATTCAATATAATTATTAAAATTTTAAAAATTATAACTTTGCTTAATATCGGGAGTCTCCTAATGTTTATTTCTCTATTTTCATACTTACCCCATTTGAGTCTCATGAATTCTTGAGAGAGGTTAACTTTTCCTGAATAAAACAAGACAATCAATAAGACTCTAATAGTTTGAAAAAATATTATAGAATATTTTACAACCACCATGTCTATGAAAGAACAATTTAGATTTATTCCAACATACAATAAGTAATGTATATTTCATCCTCATAAAGGACAGCTGCTCAGAGCCCACATGTACCAAGTACTTGGGTGGCCTTTTATTTAATACATACAGTGAAACCCTTCTAAACATGACACCAATGGAACCAAGTAACGGAAGGAAGGAAATGCTTTATTTAACGACGCACTAGACACATTTTATTTACCGTTATATGGCATCAGACATATGGTTAAGGATCACACAGATATTGAGAGAGGAAACCTGCTGTCACCACTTCATGGGCTACTCTTTTTAATTAGCAACAAGGGATCTTTTATATGCACCATCCCACAGACAGAATAGTACATACCACAGCCTTTGTTACACCAGTTGTGGAGCACTGGCAGGAACGAGAAATAGCCCAATGGGTCCACTGACAGAGATCGATCCTAGACTGACTGCACATCAAGCGAACGCTTTACCACTGGGCTACGTCCCACCCAAGTAACAGTACAGTTCTGATGCCTATTTGGTTTAGAGAGGTTCTGTTGTCAACTGAACTTTAAAAAGTGACTGTGAAAAATGTCAGAATTTGAGAATTTACCAAGAGCTTTCATTGTACTGTCTTTACTGGAGAGGTTCTTTCAGGGATTTCACTAAAAATGAAAACAGCAGGTGAAAATGAAATTATCGTAAGCCTTAACAGTATGCTACAAATGACATGCAAGAAAATCATGTTGATACCAAAGCATAAGAAAGATTCAATTTCATTGGTTTATCTTAAATGTTGATATTATACAACAGCTGACAAAAACAAATTGAAAAAAAAATGGCATGCAAGAAAATCATGTTGATACCAAAGCATAAGAAAAATTTACAATTTCATTGGTTTATCTTAAATGTTGATATTATCAAGGTTCTCACAGACCCGGAGTCCCGGGTCCCTGACGCAGTGATCAAGGATGGGACGCACCATATTGCATACACATGCGTCCCTGCGGACGCAATATATATTTTTTTTATTTAACTTCAATATGTTTGTTTTTTTAAACATCTAAATTTACTGTAAAGTAAATCAGCAACATTCATAAAAATTCTTGCAAATTTTTGTTAATTGGTACAATCAGTTGGTCACTCCAGAAAGCCGCTCTCATCTATGTACCCACTTCGGGGGAAATGAACTCAACCACGTGACCTAGATTTACAAAATTAACCGGTACGACAAAACATGACTAATAAAAAGTAAAACTTGTCGCTAGTAATCAAACATTTAATATAAAAAATGCAACATGTCTTAAACAGTATTTCATTTTATTTAATCGCGTTTTCTAGCTTTACACTACTGAATAATAGACTGGCCGCATGAACATGCAAACAGCGCTTATTCCCACCGTGAGGCGGATCAACTGAACAAAACTGGTTGAAAATGTTTGGTTCTAAAAATTGCGATAGAAAAAAAAATATTGCGCATATTTTTTCGCCAAACCGGAAATTCTTTCGCAATATTTTTTTTCCCCGCATTATTAGTTGAATATATATGAGTTACCTGGTATTTGTTTTATATTTTATCATACATTTTAATAATAAAAAAATGTATTCATGTTCATGTACTTTTTATTACAACATAAAACCATTTAAATGTCAATGTTTTTGGTATTGTCAGTTGTTATACAATTCACTTGATATTTTATTGGATATATCAATTCATCTGCAAATGTGGACTCACCTACATTCCTAATGGACTCTCAAAGTATAAGGTCATGAGTCCATGGACTCAATATTTTTGGATGAATGATAACCCTGATTATACAACCAGTTGACAAAAAAACACAATTAAAAAATCCCAGCTTTTCAATGGATATATCATTACATGTTTTAACCATGCACAAATTAAATCAAAAAGATATGAACATCCTGTTGGGAAACATTTATTATTTGAAAATTAGTATCGTATTCCGTGAATTAAACATTTATTAAATAGGTGGTGAAAAATTGCAGCTTTGTTCTTATTAATAACATTCTAATAACATAATTGGAAATGACATCCCTGTATGTTTGAAAATATGCTTCTTGAGAAAAATAGGCAGCCATATTTATTGAATGCAGAAGTTTGTAACTGTAAGCATAAAACATAGTCAGCGATAGTGGCAGCAATAGCCACAAAACATCGCTTCGTGCTGCCTACTATTGAAAACACGACCTGTATTTTTTCTACTTCTCTGCCAAGCACAGGTTGCAATATGGGTAGTATTGCTATGAGATGTTTGAACAAAGATGTCTTCTACTTTCAGTCGCTAGACCTCCTACCTAATGTCACTGTTACTTGTTTAAAATTCTTACCATTATATAAATTATATTTATGCTTAGAGACTGACTGAAACCATTGTAAAATGTCTTGTTTTTCTTTTCTTGCTGTTTGATATTATTGTTCATGTCTATATAGAGAATAACTAGTTAATGACGTCAGATATCTGCTTTATCCTGTGAAGGTAAGAATGAGAAATTCTGCATGGCTCTGCCAAGCTGAATTTCTCATTTGGCCTGAACAGGATAAAGCAGATATCCGACGTCAGTAACTAGTTATTATCTTTATCCTGCAGACTATATAAATTAAGGGGAAAAGTTATTATTTCTGTTATTTCAGCCACATTGTACGATGACCTAGAGGTCAAATGAGCAATTTTGTAATGTAGCTATCCGTGTGACATCATATGAGTGACATCAAAAGTCAAAATCTGCTAGTATACGTTTATGACTTTGCTTTAATCAGTCATCATAATCTGTCAGTAGAAACAGTGGTTGCAGGATAAATTAAAATAAATGATTGACTGATCAGTTGAACAACAGTAACACTTTAAAAAAAAACCCGTACCTTCAGGAAACATGTGAACCCACTGTCCTTTGTTGAGTTTCTCCAGCATGAAGTCCATGCTCTTCTGGTACACACCCTCTCCTCGTATGACGGGAACCGTCTGGCCAAGACTGAAGAAGAGGGCATGCCAGAACTTTCTAAAACAGATATCCTCAGCCGCTAGGGTCCAGCGAATGCGTTCATTTCCACAGAGAATTTGTGGTCTTAGGCATCCTAAATATAATCAACAACATGATGAACGGAAACATTATGCAGTTGAAGCTGTTGTCAAATGATAAAATATATATGTAAAGTAATGCTGAACATGACATTTATATTTCATAACTAATTCTCAAAAAAAGGTTAAGTTGAATGAATGAATGAATGACTGATTGTTTAATGACAGCCCAACACAAAAAAATACATTGGCTAATGGGTGTCAAAGGTAAGTACATGAATGAATGAATGAATGAATGAATGCATGACTGCATGAATGAATGCATGACTGCATGAATGAACGAATGAATGAACAAATGAATAGGCTAATTTCAGCAGTATTCTTTCTTTTTAATCAGACTATTTCATTGTGTTCAATTGTATTTTGTTTGAATAACACAAAATACACATTTTCAAACAATTTGTCACAAAATCCCAATTAGTTTCATAGACATGTAAAAAATACACAAAAAGTGGCCTCTCAAGTCTTGTCATATCTCTAGTATCCCCTAGTTGTATTCTATTTATAAACTGATGGAAAGAAATAAGAGAACACATAAAATTGTAGGCCCAGTTTAATTTACTATTAGTAATGTCTGTATTTCATACAAACAAAATGTGGGATTGAATGTCAGTAGTGACAAATCGACTTCCAGTAACATGGACAACTTCTGAACCTATGGATTGAGGTTTTGGTTGCAAGACTTAACTTTTTGCTGTTATTATTTGAGTAATCCCTTTTTTCCCCCATCAGTACATATATATAAGAATGCAGTTAGTTCGGTTCGTGTTAACAACTATCAATTTTAAAAATTTCCAACAACCAAAGGTTTGTTAAGTACTGTGTCTGTGTGTTTCTTAAATCTGATGCTAAAGATCTTTAGTTAGGTCAGCTCGTTCATTACATTAAGCTTACATATTTCCGAAAAGTACAGACACTGCAAGATGAAAACTGACACATGGAAATACAGAATCAGCTACCTTCAGATAGGGGTGCGAGTTTTATTCTTATTTCCCCTGCACGTGCTGTAATCTCACCGTGGTGCAGGGGTGTAACATTCTCTTTGACAATGGCCAATACAGCACACAACTGAAGTTTTGAGTAAAAGTCAGTATCTATCTGTGATATTTGTATTTTTGCACAGTCCTTTACACTGTGTTTTTGTTTAGATCTTGAATTTTTATATTGATGTTGATCATCACTTTATTTGTTTGCATTACCATAGTTTGACACCCAATAGCCGATGTATTTTTCGTGCTGGGGTGTCGTTAAACATTCATTTATTCATTCATTTATTGTTATTCTATCTGTGCTAGTCATTAACATGTAAGTGTAATGTTACAAGTAAATTTAAAATGAATAAAACCAAGGGTATGTGGCATACAATTTCAAGAAAGTGTTCTACCCATCGGATAGTTTGACCTAACCATTTGGTCACCATCGTGTAAGTGTAACTCAGGACTTTGTTTTTGGTTCAAGTGTTGAGGTATATTCGATCCTTCCGAATTCGACCCAACGAGATTCTACTGTATATTGAAAACGTCTATATTATATATATATATTACAACAATTATGTTGCTACATATTACCCCACATCAAAGGATCATCAATACAGCTGTTATGGTTGCTCACAGTAACCAGCCCCGTCCCACTGGGTCGCTCATGTAAAGCCTTGAGTAATAGGCCCTTGTTGTACACCTTAAATTTGCTGACCCATTCTGTAAAAAAAAAACAATGTCAACAATCAGTAATATAAAACACTGCTGAGCTCCAATCTAATTGGTGATTTATCCTGAATTTGCTCAAGCTTGCATGATAATGCATTTGTAGTAATAACACAGGGGAAGTAGATTCCACTGGTGTTTTATCCCATTCCAATCAGTATCCCAACAATACGAGTCAGTAAACAGGTGATAGTAGGTTTACTCTCACTATCAAGATCAAGTGCTAAAACAATCATATGACAGACACTAATTAGCTATAGTTTATAGTCTTCCAGGGTTTCTAGAATTTTTATAAAATACACTAGCCATGGAATCACTGATTTAAAAAATTTACTAGCCATGATTAAAAATTCACTAGCCCTACTTTACTTTAAGTTGATATAATTTTACTAATTAATAGTAATAATCAGATATGTCACCTAAAGAGGGAGATAGAGCTTGAAAACACTAACACTTGGTAATGTTGGTGGGGGCAGTATACACATATTTACAAAATAGACTTAACTGCAGCATTTGACAAATTTTTTTCACTAGGCATCGGGCATGGCAACAGTAGTTATTTACTAGCCCAGCATTGAATATCACTAGCCATGAGAGTGGGGCTACCATAATCTAGAAGCCCTGATTCTTCACTCCCACTCCACACTTGCCTGGAAGTTTTAGGAAAGTGGTAAATCAGTCCTCTGAGAATTGAATATTTGCGTAAACCATTTATCGGTTACGCAAAAATAAATTCAGGTAACCCGTTTTCTTTTTGCATAACTCTTTATGTCCATAGAAATGGTTATGCTAAATTAGATTTGCACGATTGACGCACGAATAAAATTATCATTCTCACAATTTTCAGAGGCCTGTAAATTGATCACCTTGCAGTTAATTTTTTAGGGGCGAGACGTAGCCCAGTGGCAAAGTGCTCGCTTGATGCATGGTCGGTTTGGGATCGATCGCCGTCAGTGGACCCATTCGGCTATTTCTCGCTCCAGCCAGTGCACCGCGACTGGTACATCAAAGGCTGTGGTATGTACTACCTTGTCTGTGGGATGGTGCATATAAAAGAACACTTGCTGCTAATCAAAAAGAGTAGCTCATGAAGTGGTGAAAGCAGGTTTCCTCTCTCAATATCTATGTGGTCTTTAACTACATGCTTGACGCCATATAACCGTACATAAAATGTGTTGAGTACGTTGTTAAATAAAACATTTCTTTCTTTAAATTTTTAATACATTTTCTTTGAAACTTTATACTTAGCACGATTTCAGGACAGTGATCTTCAGTTCGCCTTGATTTTGTTCCTGCCGAAGACTGGTTTAAAAATACAATGTATGTTGAGATTATAAATACTAACTAGTTCAGACAGGAAGTTTACAATTTTGGCTCAGGAGTTTTTCCACCGATTATTATAAGTGTACATGTACCAAATGAAATCTGGGAAAGTGCTTTCTAAAAGTATCATTGTGTCATCAATTACCTTGGTAATAATAACAATTGAGCAATTTGAATGAAGAAATTTCTGTTTTTAAAATAAACTTACTATTAACAATTATATTACTTAACCTCCCTATTGTATTCTATAAAAAATATTTCATATTATATATAAATATATGATTATTTCATTTTAAATGATGTGGACGTTATTTTTTAAACAGTCTAGGGAAATGTAATATCTAGAATGGAAAATCAACTTACATACTATGTAGAATATTGAACTTGTGACATCATAGTGTACATACAACCGGCCTCGGTGGCGTAGTGGTTAGGCCATTGGTCTACAGGCTGGTAGGTACAGGGTTCGGATCCCAGTCGAGGCATGGGATTTTTAATCCAGATACCGACTTCAAACCCTGAGTGAATGCTCCGCAAGGCTCAATGGGCAGGTGTAAACCACTTGCACCGACCAGTGATCCATAACTGGTTCAACAAAGGCCATGGTTTGTGCTTTCCTGCCTGTGGGAAGCCCAAATAAAAGATCCCTTGCTGCTAATCGGAAAGAGTAGCCCATTTAGTGGCGACAGCAGGTTTCCTCTCAAAATCTGTGTGGTCCTTAACCATATGTATGATGCCATATAACCGTAAATAAAATGTGTTGAGTGCGTCGTTAAATAAAACATTTCTTTTTTCATAGTGTACACGTTATTTAGATGATTGTAGGCGGGACGTAGCCCAATGGTAAAGCATTCGCTTGATGTGCAGTTGGTTTGGGATCGATCCCCATTGGTGAGCACATTGGGCCATTTCTCATTCCAGCCAGTGCATCACGACTGGTATTTCAAAGGCTGTGGTATGTGCTATCTTATCTGTGGGATGGTACATATAAACCATCCTTGTGCTTGAACCTTAATTAGATATAAGCACGAAAATAAGCTGAAATGAAATGAAATGATCCTTTGCTAGCAAGGAAAAAATGTAGTGGGTTTCCTTTTTAACTCTCTGTCAAAATTACCAAATATTTGACATCCAATAGCCGATGATTAATAAATCAATGTGCTCTAGTGATGTCGTTAAACAAAAACAAACTTTATTTTAGATGCTCGTTGAGCTTACTATAAAAAATATAAAGTGTGGAAGGAAATCCCAATTCAGTCATTTGACCATATCAACAGAAATGTAAACACTGGCGGACGACAAAATGACAAATTTTCAAAAGTAATATTACATTTATTTATTTCCATAAACAAGGCCCTCATCTCTCTCTTCTTTTCAGCTATTTTGCGTTCATCAGATATATTGTTAGTGCTTTACTAAATGGCGGATAACATTTTTTCAATAACAATTGTGTTTTTTTTTTTTGAAATTTGCTCGGTACTGTAAATCTTTACTGACATGATACCGATACCGAACGGTATACAGAATACTGCCCAGCTCTAACTTTGTGTAGTATGATTTTTTTTTCATAAGTGTTTGCCTGTTGAATTGTTGGTTATTGCTTTATTTTTATTCCACTGCTTGACGTCATGTAGCTGTTACGTGTGGAGTTCATGGCTTGTGCATTGTTACATATCACGAGATCGCGTGACAGTATGATAAAAGTTTAAAGTGATTCATTTGAATATGCCAAAGCTTATTTTATTGAATTAAAGTCCGAACCACATTGTTAATAACTATAATAAATTACTCTCCAGTCTTTAATTACCATTAGATTTCGCTCACATTTTGCCCAGACAGACATCATGAAAAAACCAACACATTACAATGACACAGATTTCACATACTAGATGATAACTAAGTCACCTATATCGACTTCACTTAGATCTCCTAGGACAAAATGCACATAATTTTTTTGCCGGTTGCCAGCTTGTATTTTCATGGAATATTCTCCAAGAGGGGTGGAAGGATGTGACATAATCAACATTGCCATGAAATATATTATGGTATATGGAATCATGATGACATGCTTCAAACCAACTTGAAGAGTATTTCATTAAAAAAAAGTAAAATAGCAGATGGAAGAAAATGTTTTATTTAACGACGCACTCTACACATTTTATTTACAGTTATATAGCGTCGGACATATGGTTAAGGACCACACAAGATATTGAGAGAAGAAACCCGCTGTCGCCACTTCATGGGCTACTCTTTTTGATTAGCAGCAAGGGATCTTTTGTATGTACCATCCCACAGACAAGAAACACATACCACAGCCTTTGATATATCAGTTGTGATGCACTGGCTGGAGCGAGAAATAGCCCAATGGGCCCACCGACGGAAATCAATACCAGACTGACCACGCATCAAGTGAACGCTTTACCACTGGGCTATATCCTGCCCCGCAGACAGTAACAAATTACATACTTTTTGTCCCAGGATATCTCAGCAATGTCGATATAAGTGACAAGGTTACAATATGTGATGTGGAATCTGTGTCAATGTAATGGTTTTTCCATGATTTCTGTCTAGACAATATGTGAGGAATATCTATTGGTAATTAAAAGTAGGACAGTAATGTATAGTAGTTGTTCAAATCATCATTCAGACTTTAATGCAATGCATATTTTTTATAGTCCTTCCCATGGGGAACACTTTTTCATAAAGCAGATCTATCGAATTTACTAAAAGTTATATTTATTTTAGTGCATGGGGCACATTAAGGCAATACTTTTCTTAACGTACACGCAGAGTTACTTCCCTCTATGAAGCAAATTTAAAATGGCGGGGATATTTTTTATGTTGTTGTTGAAAGATTTATTTTGTTAATAATGATGCATGTACTTCAATCGGGATTTAGTGAGTACGTAGGTTATACATTTTTGGTCTGTGTGTCCATTTGCTGCACTATTTCGGTTGAGAAATGGTTGAAACATGGTGCCACAAGTTTTGAATGTAGTTACCAGCTATATTAAGAGCATTTAAGGAGATCCGGACGTAGTAAAAACAACACTTACTATGTCCCACCGGACTATATTTATTTCTGAGCCGATTGTTTTATAAATTACACACAAAATAGTGGGGGTTTATTTTTTATTTCCAAAAAACTTTTACTTTTCTTATTCAATCAAACCAAACAAATTGTTTACTAAAAAAAAAAACATTTTTATAGGCTACAATCGTGTCCGGTGTATCGGCGCGTCCGGCGCACTTGGTATTTTGCTTGAGTGTGCTTAGGAAGTTGTCATGTTGTCGGAGTTTTTAATGAATTAGGGCCTAAAGTTCAATTCCTTTTTCAGTGGTTAATCAAGTATCAAGATATTTATTGTTAAGGGTGCATTTAATTTTTTTTTTTAGAATTATCAATAATTATATAATAATTTCAAAATAAATCATTCACCTGTTTTCGTGTTTATAAACGCGAAGTAGGCCATCCTTATCGATATTAAGAATGTTAAAACCAGTCTAAAAACACCTTTCCCGCATTTTAAAAATTATAGTAAAGAGTATAAATGTAATTATTTTCGTTCGGTTATTTTTTTATTTAAACCGAAAAAGAAAACACAGGCAAATGCAAAGAAAACTTTACACCTTAATTGACAGTCATTCCAGTTCACAATTGTCACATTGTTATAAAAAATAAAAGCGAAATAAGATCCACGTGTGTGCACAATCTACCCGAGAAAAATAAAATCCATGTAGGCATCTTAGCCATGCATAACAATGAACATGTATGCATTTGCAGTACTGTGCCACTCGAGAAAACTATTCCGAAACTGATCATGAGATGGGTCATATGTGATCGTTCATTTTCATAGTAATATTTTTAACAAGACAAAACAAAAAAGTACACAAATAATTCTGGGACAATAGTGTAGCGTTTATGGGCTAAAAGTGAGGTCATGGGCGGTTTATAAATAGCGGGGTCAACGATCTACGTCTACTGCGCCGAATCGCCGGACATGCAAATCGTTTTGGATACATGGGGGTGACTATATTTATGCACCATTTTAAAATGTTTATTTACTACAGACATAAAACAGTTTGTAGTGTATTTCAGATTATGCACTTCTTCATTGGTGAGAGACGCATTTTATTAAATATTTCACAATGTTCACATAGAAAATGGTCCTTGAAAGTTTAGGTGCGCCGATACACCGGACAGCACTGTAATTCTAATTGTATGAGGATGGGACGGATTATAAGTTCTATTACCAGTGATTACCTAACCAAAGTTTGCTTGATAGTCCAACAACAGCCAACACGCATCGACTGGATACTTTCCAAACAAATGGCGTTCTTTTTGTTGAAGGAAATAGCCAGAAAGAGTCTGTTACCATTCTAGATGATTTAAAACCTTGCAAAAGTAACTTTTGTTCGCAAACCGGAAATCGCTATATTTTCGCCTCACGGTAAAAAAAAGAACCACCAAGGGAAGTAAATTGACTGACTCATGCCAGTGCCAACGTAATATACTCCCCACCAAAAAGTTTAGCAATTTATAATGGAAATGAAACATTGTACAAAATGTGATACATTTTCCTTTCTTACTTTTATTTTCGTCCTTATATCTTAAGGTTCAAACACGTTGACACTTTAACTACCTGGGCTGTCTGTCCAGAACAGTACGTGAGTTAGTGTTTAGTGAGAGAGAAGTCGGGGCAGTTTCCTTACACCAACCTTTTGAACCGTTAAAGCTCATTCTGGGTGGGAGCCGGTATCGGGCTGCGAACCCAGTACCTATTCAGCCTTAAGTCCGGCGGCTTAACCACGACACCATCGAGGCCTGTTCAAGACTAAATACTCATCAAACATAGGCCTACATGTGTCAACCAAATGGGTCATCGGGACGAAATGATAAAATAAGGAACAATCACGTGGTTTGATAAATGGAACTCATTACAACAAAAATGTCCTAATTCAAATTGTTTTATGTTTTAAAAATTTATTACACACTCACTCACTATCTAACTAGTGTAATATTGGCTAACCTGAGTATTCTGACTGTAAGAGAGCTAGACGAACATTTGAACATTTAACCCAATTCGTAGAAAAATAACTAGTAGTAGGTGTCGACATCTGCTTACATCTGCGTTGTGGCTTGTTTGCAGTTGGTTTGTAATAAATAAAATACTAAACTAGCTTGCCTGCTATACCATTTTTATGAAACTCGATCGTAAACAGTGTTGGTGGCTGATTCGTTTTCGCTCGTCAGATACCAAAACTGTTCATTAATTTCATAAAAATGGTATGACAGGCAAGCTCGTTTAGTATTCTATATATGTAATACTGGCGTGACGTGAGCGTGACGTAGATCACTTGCTGACCCAATTCGTAGAAAAAATAACGTGTAGTAGGTCTCACCATCTGCTTATTTCTGCGTTGCGGCTTGTTTGCAGTTGGTTTGTAAAAAATAAAATACTAAATTAGTTTGCAGGTTATACCATCATTTCATAAAAGTGTATGGCAGGCAAGCTCCTTTCTAGTATTCTACATATAATGGTTGCATGCAGGTAGGCCTACCTAGCTTGGTCCATGTCGAAGTATCATCCCAACACACACACACACACGCACGCACGCACGCACGCACACATATACACATCCATACACACCGTGAAAAACTTATTGTTTTGTACACCAGTAAATTAAATTATTGGGTTGGATTTTTTTTATAAGCAGGTATCGACTTAATGTTTCAAAGCCAAAATTAATAAATATTTTTGGCGGGAACCACCATTATTGTAACTTTGACATATGACCTTTAAATGTATTATTTAAGACCTTTAGTAGCAACGAGTTTGACAAATTTGACATAATTCATGATATATTTAGAACTGTGATTCAATGTTTTTTGGATGTTTTGACACAAAGTGTTATATATTTTGGTGTTATATATATGCTGATGGAAAGAAATATGGGAACACATCAAATTGTAGACCAAATTTAATTCACAACTAGCGTAATAATGTCTGTATTTCATACCAAGTTGTAACGTGGGATTGGATGTCTGTAGTGTTGAATATGATGCCTATATGTTCCCAGTCAACTTCTAATAACTAGAATTGTTTTTTGATGCAGTCATTATTTCTTGTTGCTATCTGTGTGGTTTCTTTCCATATATATATATTACAGGCCACGTTCTGTCTATGTAAAAGTCATAGAACATAGATATAAATATAAAATAGACAAATCATAAATATATACATATATATACTCTTCAAAAATAGTAAGGGAACTATAATAAGAATTTACAATTGCCAAAATTGTAAGGTATATTAGCTGTGGCGAATGGTTATATGATAACAGTGAATTAATTGGGCAAACATTACAACCGGTAGCTCAGTATTACAGTAGGTTTTATGATCACTAAAGATATTGAAGAACGATTGGGGTCAAAAGTAAAATTTGAAAGTTGACGTTTTTTATCAGTAAATTGCAAATTCAAACAATAAAAATGACTATAAACAAAACAATAACAACTGTATGATCAACAGAATGAAAAAAGATTAACAGAAATAATGTTCCACAGTGATTAATCGACCTTCCTGGAAATTGTCAATGACACCCCACGCAAGTGTACGGGGTAACTGCGTGATGCACGTGCAAACTATGGAATGTGTTTCGGTGTGTTGATAAACAGACCGGAACGTTCTTTACTAGGATGTCTGTGGTCAAAACGTATGTTCGGTCTAATAGTTGATATTAACATTAATATTTCAGGTTCCTTTACTTTTTTGAAGAGTATATATAAAACATGAATGTCACGGGGATCCTATAATACCCGTAACTGAATGAAACACGATTGTCCGAATATCTCTCCTAACTGTATATCTATTAGATCTCTCTGTAACGGGCGGTTATACCCGCTGTGGCTCGTCTCTAGGTATGATCAGAGATACGATCTTATATAAAGTATATATTATTATAGCACGTTTAGTTCACTAGAAAACACAACAAAACACAATACACTTTGGAATCTGTATTAACCTACGCTGACAAATGTACTGCCGCAGTAGTTAATTAATAACAACAATAATAACAACCCAGAACTGATCACTTAATTAGTTAATCTCTAGGTGTCTAGTTTACACAATATGCTAATCACTTCACCGTGACACAACACCCACACATGTGATAATTGAGAAACGCTAACACACACACGTGCGATAATGGAGAAACGCTTCCAGGGGAACTTAATTAATAAAGGAATTACAACACTATTCCTAACTGGTTAATTTTTAATTAACCCTAACTACTCATTCAATAACCTTGTAATACAGACTTAATACTGGTACCTATCACAATAAAGACAATAACCTACAGTTTACCTAGGTCCTCTAGGATGACTGGCTAAGCTTTATATATATATATATCAGAACGGTGAGCCTACAGAATACTGAGTCAGATGACCGGCAGCACCGTCTAAATAATATTGGTATAATACAGTATTACAATATTTAAAGTCACATCAATCACATCAAGGTTATACACAGAGCAGAAATATATATTTACCAAAGTCCCGTCTGAACTAATATAGATCGTTCAGTGGACGACGACCGTTCCCCTGGATACCTCCAAAATGGTTCTCCTCGATATCTCTAAAACCCTAGCTATTTATTATAAAATCGAATATCGCCTGGGGGCACAACGCGGTACCTCACCTATCATCTGATATTCCACCTCTCCCAGAGTCGGTATATTTTCTTAGATCGCCAGACTGGCTGTCGCCAATCACGGTTGTAAAAACCGCACTCGCGGAGGTATTACGTAACTACTGGCCACATGGCCTCCGCACTGGTTGGGTGTGTATTAGACGACCGTCGCGCAAAGGTATCACGTAACAAGTTGCCCACCTGGCTAAGTGCATTTGGAACTGCACACGGCCTTCTAAAACAATTAATATCGCCACAGGCGAAAAGAAATTAAGAGCATGTACCGTCACACACACCCACCTCAAAAAGGATATTTCTTCTACTCTAGGAATAGGGAAATATACTACATTAAAACAAAAAGGTGCGTTAACCGACGCATACGGGCATTTATAACACATGTAATAATAAGGTGACTACCAATAATCACACTGAGTCTCTAAGTCCCTGGTATACAAATAAAATATATATAAACAAAACAGAAATCAAGAATGTCAACACATTATCATAATGTTCAACTTCGGGAGAGGGCATCAGCGATTACATTGGATGTGTCCTTGATATGTTCAATGGTAATTGGGTATTCCTGCAGAAGAAGACTCCATCTCAAAACTCTCTGGTTGGAGGCTTTCATTAGGATGGTCCAGTCCGCCTTCGTCTTCTTGGAACAGCACAGCTCCAGCACCCACGTCACGGGCATCCACAGCTAGCTTGAACGGCATTCGGTAGTCTGGTGCTGCCATCACGGGAGACGAGTAGCGCATCTGTTTGAGACGGTTGAATGACTTCTCGCATTCACCTGACCACTGGAACTTCGTTTCCTTCTTTTTCAGCGTCGCACGTTTTCCAGGTTTTCTTCGATAGGCATGCTGTCGAATCGGTGTAGTGTTCGGTTCCAAGCGCACATCTTGGCTTAAGGTGTTGGTAACCGTTGGAAGGTCCTGACAAGTGGAAACATTGTCTTGTTTCAACGTAATCAACTTTGCTCGCTGGGGGTTCAAGTCTGCTATAATCTGGCTGTTGGTTAATTTGTTCTCTGCAGTCTCGACGTCATCACAGGAAATTGAGTGACTCTCAATTTGGACAGGCAACACTGGAACTATCGGCAGTCTGTCAAAATAACCTTTTAGCAAATTGATGCGACAATACCTACTTTTCCTAACCCTATCAGGAGTGTTGATCACATACCCTGTCTCATTAACCCGTTTGTGCACAACATAGGGCCCGAAATACCTGTTCTGCAATGAACCCCGTTTAATGGGAAGGTACAGCAGCACCTTATCCCCTGGTTTAAATTTCCGACTCCTAGTCTTCCTATCAAACACTGATTTTATTTTGCTCTGAGCATGGCTCAGTTGCTTCCTAGCCTTCCTATCTCTAACTCTCTTATTCATTAATATTCCCTTGTCCATATCATAACCTGACCTCTGATCCTCCATCTGACCCTCTGTTAATAATGTAGTGCGAGCTGCCAACAATTTTGGATCAGCCCCCTGCTCTAGA
Source organism: Gigantopelta aegis (assembly GCF_016097555.1). Taxonomy (NCBI): domain Eukaryota; kingdom Metazoa; phylum Mollusca; class Gastropoda; order Neomphalida; family Peltospiridae; genus Gigantopelta; species Gigantopelta aegis. The sequence continues at coordinate 71,903,551 of NC_054701.1, forward strand.
ACTAACTCTTGTCTATTACAAGGTAAATCCCTTCTATCAAACACAACTGGTTCAATTCCCGTCTGCGGGAGATCAACAGGTTCCACCACATTTAATTCCTCAGTTGACTTATCTACCAATTTACTGATAACCTCATCCACTCCAATTTCATGGCTCACACACGTGTCAGACAACTCACAAATATCCTCTGGGTATCGTGTTACCCTACTGGCCATAGCCCTAGTCATTACACACGCAGGATATCTAATCTCATCAACCTCACTCTCTCCTACTAGTAAAGGGCTGTCTTTAATTAACAATTGGTCACATTTCGGCTGACAACACTGACTAGTCAAATCATTACCCAACAAAACTCCTATGTTTTCAACAGGCAAGTCCTTTACAACACCCATAATGACTGGTCCCGTCACAAACTTCGAACACAAGAAAACGTTATGTAACCGGACAACCATTTTTTCTCCAGTAACTGAGGTTAAAGCAAAACTACGTCCTGTATCTGAATTTTCTATACCAGCTAAACACTTTGACGTGATAAGCGACTGACTACATCCGGTATTTCTATAGATTGATATTGCCGTAGGACTTAATTCTTGTTTCATATCACAAACCATACCAGTGGACACATACGGGTTTGCTTTCTCTGCCAAGGGACTAACCATTAACTCTCTCGCTAACGGAGCTGACCTCACTAAACCGACCACTTGCGCATTATCGCGTTTCCTTTTAAAACAGTCCCCGACAAGATGGTTATCCTTTTTACAGTAACTGCAATGTGGACGAAAAGTTCGTGCATTGGCTGATAATGCAGGTTTATCCTTACTTTGCCCACCAGGTGCATTCCTTGCCTGACTAGCTGACCAACTAGATGACTCTCCCCGATAGTTACTTTCCCGGGAAAAACCTGGTTGAAATTTCTTCTTATCACCCTGTTGTAAAGAGCTACCCTGTACTGCCTGAGCTTTGTGTATTAACACATAGTCATCTGCCACTCTGCCTGCTTCCTCTATCTTTTTGACATCACGATCCTCTAAATGAATACGTAAGCTAACTGGTAATCCATTTTTAATGTCCTGTAAGATCAACAACTCCCGTAACTCGGTATATGACTCTACCTGATGAGAAACAACCCATTTATCAAACATCCCTGCCTTCTTAGCCACAAACTCACTACAAGACTGACCCTGCGTTTTTCTCAACTCGCTATACCGTAAACGATAATCCTCAGGTCGTAATTCATACGCTCTCAACACTGCCGCCTTAACTAGGTCGTACTGACTTGCTCGCTCATCACTCATTGAATTATAAGCTACACTAGCCTTCCCCTTAAACTTAGACATGGCTAACAATGTCCTCTTAGACTGCGGCCAATTTAGCTGCTTAGCGGCCCATTCAAAAAGTTGGAAGAACATTTCTACCTCCTGGTCATCAAATACAGGCACTGATCTATAAGCCTCCGACATGTTAAAACCATTTCCTGCCTCACGTCTAACTTCTTCAGTATTCAACTTTAACTCATGTTCCACTTTTAATTTTGCTAACTGGAATTCTCTATCCCTCTCTTCTTTCTCTCTATCCCTCTCTTCTCTTTCTCTCTCTCTATCCCTCTCTTCTCTTTCTCTCTATCTAATGCACGTTCTTCTCTTTCGTACTCAAGTCTTTTAAAAGCTAATTGTTGTTCCACACTTAACTCATTTATCTCTATCTCTGGAACAATCTCACTGTCTTCCATAACAGGACTATCACCAAAAACTTCCTGGATAATAATTGTCCTTATATCACCTAAGGTTTTAGCTGATGTTAAATCAATTTCTCGCTCACCCGCGATTTCAACTAACTCGGCCTTACGTGCTCGCTTAATCTCCACTACACTGAGCGTAGGCCTATCCAGCAAATTCTTATCCATGTTTAGATATGACGCACTTATTATTAATTAATTTTCTAGTGAACAACGTTGCTACTTCTAGTAAATTTGTAAAAATAATTTATAAAGCCCCCATTTACAAACAATACTTTTTTAAATATGCATGTCCCGTTTCAGATCCGGGACGAGCGCCCCAATTTTCTACTCCTGTCACGGGGATCCTATAATACCCGTAACTGAATGAAACACGATTGTCCGAATATCTCTCCTAACTGTATATCTATTAGATCTCTCTGTAACGGGCGGTTATACCCGCTGTGGCTCGTCTCTAGGTATGATCAGAGATACGATCTTATATAAAGTATATATTATTATAGCACGTTTAGTTCACTAGAAAACACAACAAAACACAATACACTTTGGAATCTGTATTAACCTACGCTGACAAATGTACTGCCGCAGTAGTTAATTAATAACAACAATAATAACAACCCAGAACTGATCACTTAATTAGTTAATCTCTAGGTGTCTAGTTTACACAATATGCTAATCACTTCACCGTGACACAACACCCACACATGTGATAATTGAGAAACGCTAACACACACACGTGCGATAATGGAGAAACGCTTCCAGGGGAACTTAATTAATAAAGGAATTACAACACTATTCCTAACTGGTTAATTTTTAATTAACCCTAACTACTCATTCAATAACCTTGTAATACAGACTTAATACTGGTACCTATCACAATAAAGACAATAACCTACAGTTTACCTAGGTCCTCTAGGATGACTGGCTAAGCTTTATATATATATATATCAGAACGGTGAGCCTACAGAATACTGAGTCAGATGACCGGCAGCACCGTCTAAATAATATTGGTATAATACAGTATTACAATATTTAAAGTCACATCAATCACATCAAGGTTATACACAGAACAGAAATATATATTTACCAAAGTCCCGTCTGAACTAATGTAGATTGTTCAGTGGACGACGTCCGTTCCCCTGGATACCTCCAAAATGGTTCTCCTCGATATCTCTAAAACCCTAGCTATTTATTATAAAATCGAATATCGCCTGGGGGCACAACGCGGTACCTCACCTATCATCTGATATTCCACCTCTCCCAGAGTCGGTATATTTTCTTAGATCGCCAGACTGGCTGTCGCCAATCACGGTTGTAAAAACCGCACTCGCGGAGGTATTACGTAACTACTGGCCACATGGCCTCCGCACCTGGCTGGGTGTGTATTTGACGACCGTCGCGCAAAGGTATCACGTAACAAGTTGCCCACCTGGCTAAGTGCATTTGGAACTGCACACGGCCTTCTAAAACAATTAATATCGCCACAGGCGAAAAGAACTTAAGAGCATGTACCGTCCAATGAAATAAAGCTTTACAGACAGAAATATTCTGTCTAGGACTGCAGCATTGTATCTAGATGAACATCGATTTTTAAAAGGTCATTTCCTATAAAGGTATCCTTTTTGCTTCGTCAGGACCACATTTTGTACTTGCAAATATTTTTTAAATGTCTGAAGATTGTACCTAGATACCAAAAGCTGAATTATATGCGGTACTAGCTAGGCCTCAGAATAAATACTAAATTACACAAGTTAAACCAATAATGTTTTAGTTTCACAAATGACTTGCAATAAACAATGTTCCGTACAGGACAAACAGCCAGGAGACAGTTATCTGGAAGTTTGAACCAATATTTCAGTTTTAAAACTATTTGAAATAAACAGTGTTCCAGACGGTACAGAATCGAGAACCTTGTAAGAAATGGCCCTGAATAGAAACTTATCGATGGCAGTATTTTCACAAACGTATTCCCAGCTATACAACATTCAAACTGTCCTTGGCACGTCAGTTGCGTCATATGTGTGACTTGTTGACTATAAAACACCAATATGTATGTGAAACAATTAGAGCGACCCCCCCCCCCCCCCATATCAATCATAAATATTCCTCCATATCACTGTGTATATTTACGGTTAAAAGCAGGAATTAACACTCATAGACTGTGGGTACCCCCCCCACCCCCTCCCGCTCCATATACAATAGCATCTTGTCTGCAAGCATGTGGGGGGAAAAAAAGGATAGACCTTCTAGTGACTACCAGGAAGGTGTTTTAAGTTCAGTCATTCACAAGAAACAACACCATTCTTTAGTTTTGCCTCACTAGTTACCTTTTTGCAATTCTGTTTTCTGGTCACACTGCTGTAAGACTGTAATATTTAACAAACAAGACAATTATAGAAGATCAGTTTTATTTCTGAAAAAGGTTTTATTTGGGCCATGTTAAACGTTAAACAAAGAAAGTAACAATGGATCGGTGGGACTAAATGTCTGGCCCAGCCAGTCTAGTTTTGTTTTAAAAATATATTTTTAAAAACCTCACAACAAAGGCTGTAGTCGAGCGACGTTGATGGATCCATGTCCGAGATTGTTGTCAGTAGAGAATTCACTGAGTTGCTTTGATTGTAGGATTGACCCTTTTGTAGACCCATTTTCTAACTGTTTCCCCCCTTCCCAACCAGTGCTCCATGACTGGTATGTCAAAGGCCATGGTATGTGCTGTCCTGTGTAGGAAATTGTATATAAAAGATCCCTTGGTACTAATGGAAATATATAGTGGGATAGCTCTAAGACTATAGCTCTCAGAATTATTAAACATTTGACATCCAATAGCTAATGATTAATATGCTATAGTGTGTTGTTAAACAAATCAAACTTTAACTTTAAAATGTCCAGAAGAGAACCATCTTTTTCTTTTTATTCTGTCATATATCATAAAAGATGAGTGTATAAAAAAACATTAAAAAATACAATTTTATACAATAAGACATACAAAAGGTAACAATTACAGATATTTTTCACATGTTTAAACTGTAATTACACATGTACATAACATATAAGATCCAATAGTGTAAAACAAATACATGTACAACCTTTAATATCCCTCCTCCTTCACTACTAAAAAACATCAAAATACAGAGCAAAATATTTATTTTCAGTACTAAAGGAGGCTAGCTTCAATAATTATCTAGCATTAACCACCCCTCCCCCACCCAAATTTTTTTTTACCCCAACACAATATGCTAAAACAATTTCAGCTTTACATACACATAGTACATAATGGGAGTTGTTATGCTATTACAAGTCACCACAATATTTTTGTTCTAAAGTAAACCTGAAATGATAGGGTTCTGCTACCCTTTCAAATAATATAAATACTGAATTAGTAGATAACCATATGTAGTTTTTAGATTTGTGGGTGTTATTGTCTATTTGATCCTGCAAATGTCATTTTTGACCGGTGTTAGTTGGCATCAAATGGACACACCAGCAAATCTAAAAACTCCATATGGTTATGTCCATTGTAAAGTGACTTGTTTTTCTACGGAAAAAATAAGTGTATATTTGGTATTTCTTGAAAAACATACCTGGATACAATCTAACTGTAGACCCTTGAACTGTCAACTTGGCCTGTTCCAATTGCTAATGACTTCACTTTCTAATGACGTCATTAGCTTTCCGGGTGTTATATTCATTTGATCCCGGAAAAAGAATGTAATTAACCAATCACAATACAGAACACACTCGCAATCAGTTTATAATGATAATGTAACTTTTTTTACTGCAATTACTTCCATTACAAATATTTATGAAAAATCCCCGTGAACAATAAATTGAATGTATGTTGTAGGTGGGTTTGGTAAGAATTAAAAATAATAATAATAAATGAAGGGAAAAGAATATTCATTAAGACACCACACCACCACTTGTCCTGTCAGATGTAGCAGCTTAATATAGTCTAGGTTGACGAAACAGTTTTGCATTAAAAAAATAATATAAAATACTGGCTCTTCAAATCTTTCGTTGATGATTACAAGTAGGTTGACCTTTGTAGTATTTAAATAACCCACTGGTTTTGAAGTTACTTGTTATTTTTAGTACTAAACGATAACAACTGTACAAGTGGCATACTACAACAAAATAAGGAGGTGCTATGGACCATGGATATTTTCAGTTAGTAACCCGAATGCTATAGCCTATTGCATTTGGGTTACTAAGTGAAAACCTTCATGGTGAACGTATGTTGAGTTTTTGCACGGTAGTGGTCAAGGAAGAGCATTCCCTAAAACCAGGAATGCTATAGCCTATTGCATTTGGGTTACTAAGTGAAAACCTTCATGGTGAACGTATGTTGAGTTTTTGCACGGTAGTGGTCAAGGAAGAGCATTCCCTAAAACCAGGAATGCTATAGCCTATTGCATTTGGGTTACTAAGTGAAAACCTTCATGGTGAACGTATGTTGAGTTTTTGCACGGTAGCGGTCAAGGAAGAGCATTCCCTAAAACCAGAAATGCTATAGCCTATTGCATTTGGGTTACTAAGTGAAAACCTTCATGGTGAACCTATGTTGAGTTTTTGCACGGTAGCGGTCAAGGAAGAGCATTTCCTAAAACCAGGAATGCTATAGCCTATTGCATTTGGGTTACTAAGTGAAAACCTTCATGGTGAACGTATGTTGAGTTTTTGCACGGTAGTGGTCAAGGAAGAGCATTCCCTAAAACCAGGAATGACATAGCCTGATCGATATTGTATTTTTCACACAATATATTCGGACATAATTGTACTGAAACGCTTGCAAACGTTAATGGTGGTGTACAACCTTAAAATACAATAATTATATCGGTAATGTTTATAAATGCTGCTTATAAAAGTTAAAACATTTAGCTAAGTGCTAGCATAAGCAGGATTTTGTATTCAGAAGAGGGATGCATCTGTAACAGCGTTGAGATACGAATCTACAATCAAGAGTGTGGTTTTCTGATGCACATAATTTAATATAACATGCTGCAACAAAAGTACATTAAAATATACTTTAGAAAATAAATTACATGGAAGAAAGACATTCTCAGATCTGTGCAAATAATACTAAATACATGTGATAATTATGTATATACATTTTTTTTGTAAAGATAAAAATGAACAAGTGCCACTAAAAATATAATATTACATGCACATATATAGTAAATGTATAACAAACTGTTAAAGGTAAATGGGAACAACTTTGTGAACATGTATCATATAGTAAAACTCTGAAAATAAATGTATGAGGATAATCAACACAATCCATACAATTTCCTGAAATGTTAACTAGTATAGTAAGTTCATTAAGTAGGAGGGGGTTCATCCTAAGTATGTATAGGCTTCTGAAAAAATGTACAAATGATAGATTTGCTCGCCCTTCCAACAAGCAGTCTAGCTTAGAATCACCCATTCTTCAATTGCACTTTAAAGTTAAAACATCATTTACATGTTATGCAAAATGAAATACATTACCTGACTATTTGGGGGGACATAACTCTTAAACAGCTTAGGCAAGTTGTAATTCTTACAAGTCTGTAGCCATAAATGTTATGACTTGATGACAATGTTATTAAATGTAAGAACGTCAGAACACTATACAGTCACAAGTAGCTGGCTGATGTCACAATAGTTGATGACATTTTGCCAGTAGTCAGCTTATTCTGACCAGCCTGGAATGCTGTTACTGTTCAGAAGATGGAAGAGACTGAACTGAGGAAATCGTTAGCTGTCTTTGTAATGGGGGTTTGGGTTTGACGTTGTGTTTCTGCATGTAAGACAGAAACTGGTTTGGAATCTCCTCCAGGACTTCTTGGGCTAGTCGAGCTTGTATCGAGGCAGGATTCTCTCCTACTCGACCCATGAAATCACGCATTGGCACGAACTGGAAAAAATTAATAGACCATAAAATTATTTTGTAAATTCTCTTAAGGCAAGTGTATTAAGCTTCAACTCGTGAAAATGAACACTTAAGTTTGGTTAAATTTACAATAGAGTGAACCAAGAGTCTGTGATGTTTTAACAGAGAAATACCATCTAAAATTAGACTAGAGGTATGTGCATTTTTAAAACTATGAACAAAATGCATTTCATGGTATTAGAAACACCAAGATGACCAAAAACATTTTGAATGTACGAAAATGAGTAATCTAAACAATAAAATCTAAGTAACATCTGATTTCAATTTTCAAAAATGGCTCAAACAGTGAAAAATATGTTGTAGTGTTTAAAAACTAGGGTCCGTCACCTTAAAATATATCTGAACATCATACAGTGTTTGACAAATGTTTGAGAAAGTCACTAGCCCGCATATAAACTTTGACTAGTGCCCTATGTAATACAGTATATAATTTCCATTAGTCCAGACCAAACTTTCGCTAGCCTGGTCTAAAAAGGAAGAAGCAAGGAAATATTTTATTTAACGATGCACTCAACACATTTTATTTACGGTTATATGGCATCGGACATATGGTTAAGGACCATACAAGATAATGAGAGAGGAAACCTGCTGTCACCACTTCATGGGCTACTCTTTTCGATTAGCAGCAAGGGATCTTTTATATGCACCATCCCACAGACAGGATAACACATATCACGGCATTTGATATACCAGTCGTGGTGCACTGGCTAGAGCGAGAAATAGCCCAATGGGTCCACCGACGGGGATTGATTCCAGACCGACCACGCATCAAGCAAACGCTTTACCACTGGGCTACGTCCTGCCCTAGCCTGGTCTAAGGGCTAGTCGATTAGTCGAACCCTGCATCATATAATTATAAAAGTAATCTTCTTTACAGCAAATAAAGCAAGTACATGTATTAAACGTATCTGAAAATCATATAATTATAAAAGTAATCTTCTTTACAGCAAATAAAGCAAGTATTAAACGTATCTGAAAATCATATAATTATAAAAGTAATCTTCGTTACAGCAAATAAAGCAAGTATTAAACATATCTGAAAATCATATAATTATAAAAGTAATCTTCGTTACAGCAAATAAAGCAAGTATTAAACATATCTGAAAATCATATAATTATAAAAGTAATCTTCTTTACAGCAAATAAAGCAAGTACATGTATTAAATGTATCTGAAAATCATATAATTATAAAAGGAATCTTCCTTTCTTTATTTCTGCTGCAGAACAAAATAGTATTAATTATTAGCATGATGGTGGAGAGACAATGATTTAAATTTGGATTGATCTAAGGGGATTCCACCAGGCAGCAAAACATGCCAGTAGTGACTCAGGAAGATGTAACAGTGGGCAGCATATATTGATCATGTGGTAAGTCAACAGGCTATGTCGTTTGATATTTCAAATCCAATGGCAAATAAGAGTTATGATTTCAAACTAAGTTTGTAATTTTGATTATATATAACTTAAAACCACAGACCTGAACAATATCTCGCTCTGCCACTTTGCCCCTGGAGGAAAGTCGAACATCATCACCATCCAACACTTCCATTGCTGAAAATAATGAAAACAATAATCGGTAATACTGCATAACATACACAAACCTAAAGGAAAAAAGCTGTGAACTTAAAAGTTAATGATAATCCTCGCGTTATAAAATGGCTAATGAGGAAACTAACATACACTGTGTCTATATTCAATAAACATTGAATAATTCAAATTAAATGAAGTCTTTTTGCTGGCTTTTCATCAAGATTTCAGATCTTGTGCAAGAGATGACCTCAGGCAACAAAGCAATTATGAACAATGCTTTATCCCATGAAACTAATGTTTGATTGAACTGCCCATTGCAACTAATACTAGATTTTATTTATCAGTAGCAAGAGGTCATTTATATGCACTGTCCATTACACATACAAAGACCACAGGGATTGTGCTTATAAAACTGTAGCTTCTAAACTTGACTATAAGCCTCATATGCATGTAATTTGCATGGTGTTGCCATGATGTTAAAGTCTCAGACTCTACTAGAACTCTTGAGGTATTTTAATAAGCACCAGGCCTGGAATACTAGTTGCTGCACTGGAAAAAGACCAAGGAATTCACTAGTAAGAATTGATCCTATAACCTCCTGGATTTCATTTGGATACTCTACCACTGAGCCAAATCCAGCTGTGATAAAAATAAAATAAAAACATGCTTACCACCAAAGTCCGCATCTCCAACTCCTATAATGATGATTGACATTGGCAGACTTGCAGCCTGCAAAACAAAGACACATATGTCCCATCCGTGCTTCTGTAAACAATTTTACCTGTGTAATGTTGGTGTAAAATAATTGTTGGAAAAGGAATAAAATAAAAAACAAATTATGAAAAACAAAACACATCTTTGCAAGTTAAAAAAAAGTGTTACGGTCGACGACAGTCACTTTTCGCACCTTTGTTTTGGGTTTGTACACAATAAATATAGCATATCTTACCATAATTTCACTTGAAATCCATATTTCGTAAAAGGTACAATTTTTTAATCACCAGACTTTCTTCAAACACATTCAGGTGCATTAGTAATGTTCAATAGCAACAGCATTCTTAAAACGGAAACGTCATGTACCCAAGTGTATGGTGATTGTAAGGAGATTCAAAGTGCCGTCATTGGAATACTGACGTCATTCAAATTAAAAATTAGCTATATTATTACAATGCTTTTGCCACATTAAAATAAAAACTGGTCTACTAACCTTGACACCTGCCAAATGTCTATAACAAGCAGACAACGCTGTTTACAGGATGGTATTTTTAAACTTTTTCGTAATTCTGGACAAAATATTAATTTTAAGTTTCAAAAGATGAAAGAAATAAAAAGTACCTTTTGTCAAATATATCATATCAGTAAATCACCATTGGATATGTTTTATTTACTGTGTACAAATCCAAAACAAGGGTGCGAAAAGTGACTGTCATTGACCTTAGTAATTTAAAACTAGTCTGTCTTCCCATACTCTACATTACTCAAACTAATGAAAGTTAAAAATTCCTAAAATGACACATATTAAAAGCAGGGCTCACCCTGCCCATAAAGCCAAATTAGCCTATTTATATATATTTTTAAAACAACATGGCTAATAAATGTTTGTTAAAATTAACAACTTTTTAATAATTTTTAAGGATTACCCGGTACTCTACATATTTACATATTGGCTAAAACCAATTTTGTTTTTCAAGTGTAAGCTCTGTAAAAGATTTGACTATCAACACAAAATGCATTTTTAACTTACATTAACAATGGCTTCTGTTGTCTGTGGCATATCAGTAATAATTCCATCGGTGATTATCAGCAGTATGAAGTAGTCATTGCCATCTCGAGCAGCAGTTGCAAATCTGAATTTTTATTATTATTGTCAAACATTTTGTAACTAGAATGGCAAAGCATTGAAGGCTTGTTAGTTATGCACAGAACAGAGAAAACATAAATCATTCGACATAAATGGCAGACAATTCTGTAAGAAAGCTATGATATGTAGTCACATAAACACATTTCACTTTAACTGCCAATAATATTATGTTACTAATAAAAATGATAATAAATATAAATCTTTTTAGATGTTTACGATATGTTTTTACGAAATGTGTTCTAGTAATGGGGAGTCTGGTGTTCCAGTATTTAAGCTGCTGTTGGCCAAATTATCAACTGCAAATTAAAACTAAATCTGCAAATATCATTCTTTTAGTTATTACTTTGCCAAAAAACCTAATTTGAAAATTGAGTAAATCTTTGTACATTTATTGTCATTTTGGCTGTTTAACTAATTAAAACTTGAATTTGGCAATACACTTTCTTACTCGATTTGCCAAATTTATAATAGTTTTGAGGTTGCAGTTTAAACCCTCTGTTAGACTAATGTACCCTACCCATAATATTTCTGTAATGGACAAAAATGTATTGAATTTTTACCACAAATAGTAATAGTATTGGAATATACATTTCTGTACTTACAATGTGACATCAAATATATTTTAAAGCCTTTAGAAACATTCATAAAGTGATATTTGTGCTTTCCCTATAACATGTAAATAATGTCAAACGTTTTCGTACCTGCATGTAAGACACAGAAACATGCAAGAAACAGATTTGATAACAGGTGAATTTTAAAGTAGTTTTACCTTGCAACATGATTAACAACTGGAGCGAAATTAGTCGGTCCATACAGCTGTACAGAGTTAAGAGTCCTGTGATAAGCATCTAACACACCTTGGATACCAGCATTGTATGGGTTGGTAGGATTGCCATTCTGAAATGGGTATAACATAGATAAACAATAGAAATGACATCAGACATTATTTGATGAATGTGTGATGGGCGAGAAATATTTGAAAGGACAGAATTCAATTCTCAATCGTGTTTCATAAATTACACAATAATGTATAAACATGCATGATAATTTACTTGCTATGTTAGATAATAATATGCAAAATATCCAACCATGATTATTCATGTCCTTAACCTTGAGGATATTGCAGACTAGATATTTTGCCAGACATCGCGCAAACTGACATTGTATGCTGCATGTAGTGCATTTACTAATTCATATTTCCTATCATTTTACATGCAACACTAGCCCAAAATAATAATAGAAAGTAGCTTGATAGAGTCGTAATAAATATATGGTCAATATAATTTTCTAGTGGTCTAAAGATGAATGTGAAATAATTAGGGGTGTAATAAAAAGAATCAGAGCACTTTAATATAGAGTAGACAGCAAAGGCAATTTGAACAAAAAGGAATTTTTTTCCGGTGGGTTTTAATTTTGAGTGATGAACAACTGCCCCTCTCACGTCTAAGAAGGAAGGAAATGTTTTATTTAACCACGCACTCAACACATTGTATTTACAGTTATATGGCATCGGACCACACAGATATTGAAAGAGGAAACCCGTTGTCGCCACTTCATGGGCTACTCTCTTCGATTAACAGCAAGGGATAATTTATACGAACCATCCCACAGACAAGATAGTACATACCACGACCTTTGTTACCTGTTGTGGAGCACTGGCTAGAACGAGAAATAGCCCAATGAGCCCACCGATGAGAATCAATCCTAGATCGATCGCGCATCAGGGGAGCACTGTACCTCATGTCTAAGAAATTGCCGTAAAGTTTTGAAATACTTCCAACTGAATAAGTCATAATTTTTACTGAAAATCACACTATGAAAATGCTGTATATGGTAGTTTAGAGCTGTGTGTAAAAATTTCATTTCTTGCCTAATGAATTCCACTGGAGATACTCACCAAGGCAAATTCGTGTGACACCACACCATCTGGGGGAAGACGAGCTCCGAACCCTAGAGCAGGAAACATCTTGTCTCTGTTATTGTAAGAATAATAAAATTAACTCAAAATTAATAACACAGTGTTATATACAGGAAAACCATGATCTTATAAAATACAAACAAAAATATTCAGTCTTTAACAGTTTAGGCTATTTGGATGTACTAGAATTAATATTTGCGTAGAATAATAGACAGAAACTTTACAGACTGAGAAAATATATATATATTTGGCCATGAACAATTTACTTGGCTAAGGCATGATCACAGTTAATATTCCTTCATTTCATGCCAGCAGCAGCTGGGATTGAAATACTGCCATCACAACAGTTTTTTGCCAGTCAACATCAACACGAACTAGTTGATTTTTTTTTGCCTTTCGTCCCGTTGGACCTGCAATTATCGTACGTTAATATTCACACATTAGTTTGAGTCAAAAATGTTTCGTTTGGCAGGTTTTGTTTCAGACTGGCAGGATCTGTAGCTTAACAGATCTAATATCGGCAGGACATTCGACCAATTTTGATCTCTGTAGCAGGTCATAGTGTGAACCAAGAAACATGGTTTTATTATTTCTTAAATATGAATGGAAAAACATAAGCACTGTTTAAACCAATCAAATCACGGTGAAGTACATATATGGACAAAACATTTAGATAGTTATCTATACTTACGTGTCATAATCTTGAATGATCTGCCCCACTCCTTGAATGGCTGAAGCATAAGCGTTGGGTTTATATGGGCTGATGAAGTGCAAAGAGGTGGCAGATTTAGGGTCACCATTTGAAGCAGTAAAATCTACTGCAAATGTACAGTGCAACCGAGTGCTGCAAAACAGAAAACGTCAACAATGTATTAAAGGGACATTCCTGAGTTTGCTGCATTATAAGATGTTTCAGACTAATACAATATTTCTCTGATTAAACTTACATATTAAGTATATATTTTTTTGTTTAGAATATCAATGTCTGTATATTCAATGTGTTTCTGGTTGTTTTAATATTTGTAAGCCCAAACAGGATTTTGTCTTCCAAATAATTTTGTATGTACGAAAAAAAAAAAATTTAAGAAATAAAATGAAATTTAAACATAGTACAAATATTAGAACGATCAGAAACACATTTAATATATAGCCACTAATATTTTATGCAGAAATATATATTTGATATGTAATTACAATCGTTAAAACGTGTCTGTTAGTCGATAACATCTTAAAAATTGTAGCACTCTTTTTTTTCTTTTTCTTTTTTAATGACTTTATTGCCTCCAGATCAGTTGACAGTGTCAAGGTTGGGGAGCCTTAAATCATTGTCTTACAAAAATACATTTATATATTCATACCTTCTAGATACATACATTTGAATTTGTTTAAAAACAATACATAAATATGAATACAATAATGGTTTTGATCTGAGGGGGACAGGGGAGAGAGAATGGACAGATGAAATGAATGGGAAAAAAAAGAGGAAAGATAAACAGAAACTAAAAAAGAGAGGAAGAAGCATGTATTATTTACTCGTATTGTAGATTAAGATTGGTTTTCTGGTTCTACTGAAGTTTTTGTATATCCAAGCAAGACCAGATTTTCCTTTAGGTTAACAAAATGTGCAGTTATGAGATTGAAGAAAGTAGTATCAATTAATTATCCGATTTTCAAGCAAAAAGATTCAACCATTTCTCCCAATGTTCATTAAATTTGTCACACTGGCAATTTTAAAAATAAATACATCTTTCTATTTGGAATTTAGTTTAATTGCAGCAAACTCAGGAATGTCGCTTTAAGTATCAAGAAGGAAGGAACATAAGTTTAATTTTGGAGTCTTCTTAACATACAAGAAAGAAAGGCAATCCACTGTTGCAAATACATACTACTCCTACCCAAAATGCAACAAGGGATCTTTTATATTAATTTTCTTATAAACAGGACAGTATATACCACACCAGTAAAACTCAATATGCAATTAAGAAAATGTCCATGGCAAAAAAAGAAAGAAGTGGAAACAAAATCTAATATAGTCCACACCAAAAAAAGTGCCGTAGAGAATGAAAAACTCCACGGCATTGCCGATTGCCGTGGACAATTGCAGGGGTTGATATGCAACAGTAAAACCAGCATTAATGTCTGCAAATTGTAAACACAACACAGTTAACCCTAAATAAGATTTCCAGTACGATGATGTTTATAAGTCACTTACCCTCCTCTAATGTAATCCAGAAAAGTGTATACTTTTTCTATTCTACATGACATCAGCTCCACCTAGAAGACAAAATGCTTATGTAAGTCATTTAGTCATTGGCTTTTTAAAATATTTCTTTGATAATTAATACACATGCATAGATTTACAATTTACTAAAAACAAATAATTGAGCTTTGAAAAGCTACAACTCAATGGGCAAATGTATGTCTGGTACAATTAGTTCCTCAGTGGTGTAACCTTAATGAACATAAAAGTAAAATAGATAATGAATTCAAAATGACCACTATGGTCCATCTATATGACTGATCTGTAAATTTACAAGTAAATAATTATGTTTATGGACATCATCAAAACGAGAAATAGTTAATATTTATGAAGGTGAGATACAAGGTTTGTTAGCTTTAAATCATATTCTAAAATGAAAAAAACCAATTATATTAATATTTAAACAATATGATCACCTATTCGTTTTTCAAAACATCTTACTTAATATATATAAAATCTATAAGATAAAACAAATGAACTTACAACTCCTGAATTTTGATACTTGTTGCCTTTCTTTGCTCGCTTTTTGGCACTAATACACTGAAAGATCAAAATTAAACAAATATTAAAGAAATGAAGTAAAGTGAAACAAAGCCTGGTAAAGTACCAAAGTGAAACAAAGCCTGGTAAAGTACCAAAGTGAAACAAAGCCTGGTAAAGTACCAAAGTGAAACAAAGCCTGGTAAAGTACCAAAGTGAAACAAAGCCTGGTATAGTACCAAAGGAAGGAAGGAAATTTTTTATTTAACGACGCACTCAACACATTTTATTTACGGTTATATGGCATCAGACATATGGTTAAGGACCACACAGGTATTGAGAGAGGAAACCCGCTGTCGCTGCTTCATGGACTACTCTTTTCGATTAGCAGCAAGGGATCTTTTATATGCTCCATCCCACAGACAGGATAGTACATACCACGGCCTTTGTTACACCAGTTGTGCAGCACTGGCTGGAACGAGAAATAGCCCAATGGGTCCACCGACCGGGATCGATCCTAGACCAACCGTGCATCAAGCGAATGCTTTACCACTGGGCTACGTCCTGCCCCCGGTAAAGTACCAAGTGGGCCATTTAGCAACAAGGGAGTCTGCATCTCGACACTACTCTGTCTGCTTCAGTTCTCGTAATAACCATAATCTTTATTTGGTGCATCCTCAGGTTGGGTTTTCCCCATTCTAACCACTACTAGACAACTGGTCAAATGAAGGCCATGATATGTGCTCTCCTGTCTTTGGGAAACTGCGAATAAAAATCCTTTGTTGCTATATAGAAAATTAAGCTCTGATGACTATGTGTCGGAACTGTCAAATGTTTGACATTCAATAGCTAATAAATAATTGATGAATGTGCATTTAACTTGTGCCCTGTAATAGTTGTAAGTGTGATCCATGGATAAAAAATCCCCCAAAACAACCAAGAGTCAACAGTTGTGACATACATGTCATCACAAACCATCCATTACTTGCAGTTGTCTGTTGGAAAATGTTTTAGTGGGTTTTTTGTTTGTTGTTTTTTTAACACAGGAAATTTAAAATAAAACAATTTATGGGTTGTTTAAAAAAAATCCTGTTTACTGCAATTTAATGAAAAGACAAACCTCGTATTTGTTTCGATCACTTGGACCTCTGGACAATTCTCTCATTGTGGTGGTAAATTCACCAATGAAATCATGACTGTAGTAAAATAAATAGCATGAAATAAATTATCCAGAATTTGACGAACAATACAAAAACAGATCAAGTGTCACAAATAAATGCAAATAAAGTGATACATTTAAAGCTAGAAATGCTCATAGTTTATAGATTTAAATTATTGATCTTAAATCTAATTATTATAATAATGCATTATAAACTATATATATAATATTGTATTGTAATCGATATGTATAACAGGGCTTCTAGAATTTTTATAAAATCCACTAGCCATGGGATCAGTAATTTAAAACATTTACTAGCCATGATTAAAAATCCACTAGCCCTACTTTACTTTAAAGGGCTACTGACTTTGCTACATTGTAAGATGTTTCCGACTAATAAAATAGTTCTACGATTAAACTTACATATTAAATATATTTTCTTGTTCAGAATATCATTATCTGTATATTCAATGTGTTTCTGGTCATCTTAATATTTGTAAGAAGACTAAACTGGATTTTGTTTTCAAATAATTTCGTACGTACAATTTTTTTTATTTTAGGAAATAAAATGAAATTTAACCTAGTACAAATATTAGAACGATCAGAAACACGTTTAATATACAGCCACTAATATATTACGCAGAAAAAGATATTTTACATATGTAATTACAATCGTTAAAAAGTCTGTTAGTCGATAACATCTTAAAAATTGCAGCAAACTCAGGAATGTCCCTTTAAAGTAAATACAATTTTACTAATAGTAATAATGAGATAGGTCACCTAAAGAGGGAGATAGAGCTTAAACACACTAAGATTGGAGGTTTGGGGTAGGGAAAGGATATTCATATTTACAAAATAGCATTTGACAACCTTTTTTTCACTAGCTGCCGGGCATAGTAATATTACGGTAGTTATTTACTAGCCCAACATTGAATATCACTAGCCACGGGAGTGAGGCTACCATAATCTAGAAGACCTGTGTATAATTTTGCACTATTAAATATATTTCACTGTATTTGATATATATAATACTGTACTGTAATTGATACACATTATATTGCAGTTTAATTTATCATAAAAATGTTTCAGTACCTGAAATGAAATGACACTTTATTATTTACTCTAATGTGGATGAATAATTAATTTTAATTATAGTTCACAAATATCTTCCAAATATGATTTCAATATCTCACCCTCCATCAGCATCCCAGTCGTAACACTCAATCTTTATACACCTGAAAGAACATATATATATGTAATATAAATGCTAAAGCTGAGATACATAGAAATATGTCCTTGTGCTACTTATGTATCCACTTCTGTGCAATCAGATAGATGGACATACACATGGATATATGAAGTGGATGGATGGATGGATGGGTAGGTGGACAGTTTGATAAATGGATGGTTATGCATGGATGAATGGATAAAAGGATGTGGATAGATGTGGATGTGCATGGAAGGATGGATAATCAGATACGCTAATGCAAAATATGCTTCCTGTACCACTGAGGTGTTGGGCCACAAAAATGCCCCAATTTGACATGGCCAATTTATGTATGTCTAGTCAAAGATAATGCATAGTTACTGACATTATGAATTGCCAATGCATTTAGTCTTTAGTAAACTTAAGACAGCAATTCCCTAACCAGACCTGACAACCCTCCTGGATTCCACGGGAATCTCCCGGTATTTGAACAAATCTCCTTATCACCTATGCGGGAGACAATTTCTCCTGTTAAATGACATTTTTGTAAGCATAAGCAAAAATCGATCTTCTTTTGTTAAAATAACATAAGGGAAGTAACTCTACCTTTTTTTCTCATTCGGAAAATGTCGACTACTTTCGGTTTCTGAGAATGTAACAGGCTGAATTGTCCCGACTGTTTAACCTTTGCCAAAGTGAGAATTGTGGGATAGCCTATTTATATTGTTAAAAAAGCACATGGAGTTTATAAAATGACATGTTATTATAATGTTTGTTGTCATCGTAATGGCTACGAAGCGTGTTGCCACTAATTCAACAGGCTGTGTATTGACATTCAGTGTTGCTATATAAAAAAAACTATCCAATTTAGTTCTAATAACACCTCTGAATTGTAAAATGTCTTCCCACTGGATTACATAATGCAACTATGACGAATCTGAACTGCCAGACTCCGAGTTGACAGCGATACACACGCTGCATGTTAAAATCATTTGTCACAGCAAGACAACGAAAAGACCAATTGGCTGTATAAACATACTTGTGTCAGTTAATTTTGTATGTTTGTGCAGTAAAATGTTGGTTATAAGGGTACACTTCAAGAAATTATTTTTGTACAATTAAATAATGTGTTTGACATTGACAAAGTTACTCACGGAAATGGGTATAAACACGGTATATTTCACACGATGTCCGTAATGAGGTTTTACTTATGATTAATGAAAATACAATGTTTATTGCATCATTATAATGATTTTAAATAAGTACCACACCACCATTCCTCATTATAGTAAAAACTGAATATTAATTTATAAGATTTATATAAATTTGTCTTTGGTACTTAGGTACACTAACCACAAATGATAATGTAACACAACCTGTAAGCTGTAAGTGTAATACTGTAAATGTACTAATTAATTTGTTTATTTCTTGTTCATGTTCTTTATTAACATTTTTGGTTAAAAAAAAAAAAAAAAAAATTAAATATGTATTAAATCATAATAATATTTAAACTTTAAAAAAAAAAAACCTTATTGTAATAATTGGCTTAAATTGTGTGAATTTAAAAAATCTCCTACTTTTTGACAAAATCTCCTGCTTTTTCAACACACACCTCCTGCTTTCTCTTGACTAAAGGTTGACAGGTCTGTCCCTAACCCATTCCTGCCCATGTGAAGTACCCTTTTTATCCATAATATTGCCTACAACACGAAACTTAACTCTCCGGGTAACATGAGCATTCTTAGAGTACTGCTAAAGCAATACATGTCCCTTATTGGGCCCAAATTATTTTCTAATCTCTCAAAATCAGGAGTCATAAATCTGTGAAAAATCAGCAAACTGCTATGAAAGTCAAACTTGATCTGTAACAGTACATGATAATGCTATACAAAAATGTTCACTCAATATCTTGAGGCATTGTGGAAGAAAGAAGTCTCCTAAGTTCAAGAGACATAACTCTTTCAAAAAGAGGTCAATTGCCATACATGTCAAACTTGATCTGTTACAGTGCATGATAAAGCTATATGTTGGACAGACAGACAGACAGGCAGACAGAAGGACGGAGATGAAACCTATTAGCTCCTCTGATTGAACTGGTAGATGACTAAAATTAGTAACAGATGACAGCTATAAAACTGGCCTAACTATCGCCAGGCTCCTCACAACTTTTCTCCACAAGATCATTTTATTCCTGTCTTGTAAAGAAGAAGAAGAAGGAAATGTTTTATTTAACGACATACTCAACACATTTAATTTACGGTTATATGGCGTCGGGCATATGGTTACGGAACACACAGATATAGAGAGAGGAAACCCACCGTCACCACTTTATGGGCTACTCTTTTCGATTAGCAGCAAGGGATCTTTTATATGCACCATCTCATAGACAGGATAGCACATACCACGACCTTTGATGTACCAGTCATGGTGCACTGGCTGGAGCGAGAAATAGCGCAATGGGCCCACTGACGGGGATTGATCCCAAACTGATCGCGCATCAAGTGAACGTTTTACCACTGGGCTACACCTTGCACCCCTATCTTGTAAAGTGAATTAACTAATGTATACTGAGATTTACCGGCCTCGGTGGCGTCGTGGCAGGCCATCGGTCTACAGGCTGGTAGGTACTGGGTTCGGATCCCAGTCGAGGCATGGGATTTTTAAACCAGATACCAACTCCAAACCCTGAGTGAGTGCTCTGCAAGACTCAATGGGTAGGTGTAAACCACTTGCACCGACCAGTGATCCATAACTGGTTCAACAAAGGCCATGGTTTGTGCTATCCTGCCTGTGGGAAGCGCAAATAAAAGATCCCTTGCTGCTAATCGGAAGAGTAGCCCATGTAGTGGCGACAGCGGGTTTCCTCTCAAAATCTGTGTGGTCCTTAACCATATGTCTGACGCCATATAACCGTAAAAAAAATGTGTTGAGTGCGTCGTTAAATAAAACATTTCTTTGTATACTGAGATTAGATCATTGACACTAACCTGTCATAATCACCATTGCAAAGAGTTCTGATAGATAGGATGAAAGGTTTCCATGTTGGGTTTAAAGTTCTCTTGATCACTTCTGTCCTGTGTACAACTGTGTAACTGGAAATTAAAACATAGTTACTCTTAATTATTTATTAGAGTATAATGAAAATAATACTTGTAAGCAGGGGTGGGAAAAAGCAATTTTTTCCTGGTCTGAGACCGATTCTCGATCTCTGAAATATTTTTAAAAACGTTTTTTCCACTTTTGTCATTCTTGTCGGTCCAAAGCACCTGTCTGTTTCTATTATTGGAACAAATTCCTATCCGTTTATTGGCGCTGTTTTTGCACATGTTTATTTGTCTATGTCAATCAAATGATGTGCATTTTGATTTTCAAAAGACTGAACTGGTCCAAAATTTAATGAAAATTGGTCATAAGTGTGATAACTCTAATAAAATGCAGAATCAGCAATGATGATAAGTAAAAATTATCAGTTCTGACCAATTAAATCTGCAATTGAGGACAAAATATCAGCAGTAATAAAAAGACTTTTTGCCCGTTCGAATCATGTAACACATTTGGTGCCAAATACTGGTACAACTTGTCAGTGGCATTCACCGGAAATTGTTGACATGATTAAAAATAAAATAAATTTCATTTCATTTCTCAAATAAAATATAACTTTTATTGTGTGTATCAAACAATCAAATGAATACTGGTATGGGACTTAATACAAATACTGATTAAATAACGCAACGGTAAAGTTTTGAAGCCTAGATTGACCGACAAATTTTTGTTAGTATCCTATTTCCGAACATACCATTATTTTGTTGCATTTTTTTAGACATTTTTTATTGACTCTGTGTATTGGCCGACCACTCTTCTAATGATGGTATTTAGAAGCTTAAAAAGTCGGCTAATACTCAGTGATATACTTTTTTAAATTATTTATTCCATTATGTTTAACACACATAATTTGTGGGGGGTTTCACTGATGTGATCAAAAACTTTTTAAAAAATGTTTTGATGTTTGTCATTTCGCATTCATGATTCATGATGCTGCTACGATAATGATCCAAGCTAGTGACTACGATTATTTAAAAGACTATTTGACAAATATTGATTTTTAAATGTTTTTATATAAAAAAATGTTTATTCCTTTCCTTTTAATTTTTCTACACAAATCGCACACTACTTTGCTTGGTGGTGTGACGAGAATGCGTTCTCAGCCATTCACAAAACGCAGTTTTGAACACATGGATTGGGTCCACCAAGGGAGATTAATCGTAAGACATATCACACATCAGGTAAATGATCTACCAATGAGCGACGTTTTACATCAAGTCAAGAGAAGAATTAAGAAATAGGAGAGCCAGAAGAAAAGTGAAGTGAGTGACAAATTTTTATAAATGGATGTTCTGCTATATAGGTTGTCCTTATTTGCTTAATTTCTTGTCATTAAACAATCCTCATTTTCAATCACTAAAATTACTGTACCTGCCATCTTCATTTGAACGGCTAAATGTGAGAAACGGATCCGATTTTCCAAAGAAATCCTTCTTGTCCAGCTTGTGAGCACAAAATTGCATTGTACATTGTTCCTTAAAAACAAACAATATATATATATATCAAAACAATACAGTACTTACACCCTAAAGTGTAAAATACCACTATAATACTTGTGATAAAAGCAACATATAATCATTTATCATCCATTAAAGGCTTTTGTAGGGGATATCGCTGACACTATAATTTGCGATACCTCCTGCGATATTCTCCTTGGAGATATCGCTTCTTTTGTTACGTCACTGTGTATGTTTCAGCGCTAAACCAACCATTAGATGATAAAAAGAATACTCCTCTCGTGTCTTGTGATATAATTTATCAGCACTCGTTGATGAAAGTATAAAAATCCTCAGCAAGCTTTGGATTTCATACTTTCATCAACTCGTGCTGATAAATTATAATATCACAAGACACTCGAGGAGTATCCTCTATGTATTAAAGAAATGAAGAAACTAACCAAAATGAACCAATGAATAATCTTTCAATACACCTCCATTTGAACAAATATATATTTGCATAACAATAAAAGCAAAGGATAATCTGAAATAATTTTTGCAAAGTTTCAATTATCAGAGGCCTCATATATGACTCAGGAATGATATTCTTAAAAATACCCATATCCAAATTAAAGGAAGGAAATGTACTCAACACGTACTCAACACATTTTAATTACGGTTATTTGGCATCAGTCTTATGGTTAAGGACCACACAGATATTGATAGAGAAAACCCGCTGTTGCCACTTCAAAGGCTACTCTATTCGATTAGCAGCAAGGGATATTTTATATGCACCATCCCCCAGACAGGATAGTACATACCATGGCCTTTGTTACACCAGTTGTGGAGCACTGGCTGGAATGAGAAATAGCCCAATGGGTCCACTGATGGGGATCGATCCTAGACCGACCGTGCATTCATATCCAATTCCCCAAAAACAAAATAGCATTTTTAATGTTTTCATTTCAACTTATTTTTTCGTGCTTATATCAAATTAAGGTGCAAGCACGCTGTCCTGGGCACATACCGTAGCTGTCTAGGCTGTCTGTCCAAGACAGTGGGTTAGCTGTTACAAGAGGGTGTAGTGGTTTTACTCACTGAGTTGTTAAAACTCACTCTGGGTGGGAGCCAGTACCGGACACAAATTGGGTACCTACCGTCAGGTACCATGACATCACCGAGGCCGGTGTAACATACACCATGTCATTTTATAAACTAGTCTGTGAATAATTAGTCAATAAGACTTGATCACAAAGCCCACAATATATATAGTCTCTGCCAAAAAATTTGGCATTTTATAATATACACTCACCAGTTAACATATTAATTCCAATTTTGAAACAATTCTGTTAGTGCATGGAAAACCAATTAAACCAAAGAGTCGTCAGTTGTAATGATGATAGAGTCAGTTGCAATTAATTAAGACATTAGGTTATTAGCAGCAGAAGTACACATCAAGGAGCTGAAGGTATGCAATGAAGAGGTCATAGTGACCTTTCTATCTACATTAGGGAAAACATTAAAAAGTAAGAAGAGACTGTGGTTACTTACTTTACAACTGCTCAGTTCTTCTGCTCCCACTGGAATAAAATATGATTTAACATTATTAGAAGAAATCTCAAAATATCTACATGATATAATTTTAGATTCCAGTTGAATCCTAAAAACAAAATATATCAAACTCTGCAATAAAGTGTGGATTACAGGCAATAACTTAATTGTAAAATTAAGAGCAACAGTCACTGTATTAATTTCATAAACTTGGGTAATAGAACGGTATGGGCAACCAAAACAAATATTTCTGGGAGAGAGCAGGGGTTAGTGGCTGGTTCAAAATGTACTACTGTAATGAACAGTAAGCTTGTCTATCCAATTTATTATATTAGTTTGCTCTTTGCAATATCTGGTCTTGGCCAGTGGGATGGGGGGAAACTGAACCCTATTGCCCTCACTTTACTCTTGACACCTAGCGATATGTGAATGAAAGTTCACAATAACTCTTTCCGAATATAATTATTAATGAATATGATTCTGACCTAAACTTTAAATGGTTTTAATACCAAAATATTTTGTACTCTGATGAAACAGTTATGTACCATAACAATTTCTGATTTGATACAAATGCATTATTTAAAAAACGTATCAATACATTTATTGTAAGTAAAAGGATGTTTTCAAGTAAAATATTGAAAATTCCGTAACTCCATGATTAAAAAAAATAAAAATTGTAAGTAGCAAAAATAAATTTGCTAAACAAGCAACATGTATACATCAACCACAGCAGTGTCATTATGTTACATTTTCAAATTATAAAAGATATATATTTAGTATATATTTAAATAAAATATACATACCTGTTATTGTGCCACACTTCTTTTTCGGTCCACTATAATAAAAACAAAAATAATAACTTTGTTTGCGACTCATTATTACGACGGTCTGTGGAAGCTATTAGAGCATGCTTGTCATAAGTTACATTTTGTGTATCTATATATATACATGTATATAGGTGTGTGTATTTAAGACATAGTCAGTATAATGTTGTTTGTTTCTTACTAACAAAGTAACATTTTTAACCATATGTTTGATTTGTATCTTTGAGAATGTACTGTGGACTCTGTCCAAACCAGTGTAATATGGATTTGTGTAGAATTCAAAATCTCATCCAGTGATAGTAATTTGGGTCATACCTGTCTAATCCAGAACTCTGTGTACATCAGCCCATTTGATAAGTTCCCTCTTGAATGTGATTTGCACTGTATTGTTATGAAACTAAAATATGCTAAATATACATTGTATCACTAACATAATAATTATACTGCATCATTAGAGGCACACTTTTATGTAGATTAACATACAAAGACCCTCATTTGTTGGTTTGGGGGGGAGGGGGGGGGGGTTTGGAAAAAAGTAACATTTTAAATATTATGATAACTATTAGTATTACTTCTGGATGTACCAAATTCACAACTACTGATTAATAAAAAAACAATTATGTATTTCTGTAAAGTTTTACAAATTCTACCAAAACCAAGGCTTGAAATTAATTTTCTGGTTGGAACTAGAAATAGCCCAATAGGCTCACCGACGGGGATCGATCCCAGAATGACTGCACATCAATTGAGTGCTTTACCACTGGGCTACATCCCGCTCATTTGAGACCAATACAGATAAAACCATATGACTATTGAAAAAAAAGGAATTCTGTATATATCTAGAACACTGCCACAAATATTGCACATTTCGGGTATTGAAGCCTGGAGTAGAAACTAATGCTCGTTCTGGGCCGCTTACCGTAGGTTCCTGACTAGTTTGTTAGCTGACACAATCTCCCCCAAAGTGCATTCCATTCGACCAAGAAAATCCTGAAAATAATCACAAGACCCTTTGTGAAAAGATTCAACTTAAGACAAATAAGACAGTATTATTGGCAGTTTTACTGAAATTCTTACAATATACATGTTAATAATATAGCATTTGTGGAATTTTGCAATTTGATCAGTTCACCAAAATAAACGGACTTGTGTATGTATGTCATTGGACAATGGTTAACATGAGATCAATACATTTTGTTCCCTAGAAATTTAGGGTAAAACTAAGAAATTGGTTTATACATGAAATTGACTAATACACAACAATATCAGGTACAGCGGAAGCAAGTCGACATTGGGGGGAAAGGGGGAGGGCTGATCGAGGACGCATAACCAATTGGGTTATTTCTTGTTCCAGCCAGTGCACCATGACTGGCATACTCCCCACTAAAATTTTGAAAACTAGATGTCCTGAAATGCAATTTCCTGCATTCTACAAGTAAAATTCATCTTTGCCTTAAGATTTACTACCAATATTTTTAATTCAGAATTATTGGGGGGGGGGGGGGGGGGGGGGGGGGGGGGGGGGTGGGGGGGGGGGGGGGGCACTAGATCTTCCCAGTCCCCCCTGCTCTGCCATGTCTGAATATTATTTGCATATGTTTTGTAATGAATAAAATAACTACTCACATGCTTAGATAAATCAGCACTGTTAGAATCTACATCATATCTGGAAGAAAAAGAAGAAAAAAAGCCTGTTACAAAGAAAAGGAATGTTTGTTTGATACCCCAGCACATTGTTTAGTCAGTGGCTATTAATTATCTAACCTACTGGTTAATGCAACAGACCTCTACATAAAGGCTTGTACACTTTCCCGGGAGGGCTGGGAAATATCCCAGTGGTAAAGTGCTTGCCTGATGCGCAGTCCATCAAGGATTTATTCCTGTCAGTGAGCCCATTTGGCTTTTTAACATTCCAGTCAGTGCACCATGACTGGTATATCAAAGCCCGTGGCATGTGTTGTCCTGTCTGTAGGAAGGTGCACATAAAAAACCCTTGCTCAAAAGGGAAAAATGTAGCAGGTTTCCTCTTGAAGACTATATATGTTGGAATTACCAAATGTTTGACATCCAGTAGCCGATGGTTACCAGTAATAAATCAATGAGCTCTAACTTTAACTTACTAATTTGCCCTGCAGTGATACAAATAAGCTGAATTTTTCACTAGTCCACCGGACAGGTACCACTATAAATCTACTTGTCCATCAATATTTTTACTTGTCCAAATAAGTTGTTAGTTTTATTCAAGAGAAATGACATCATACTCCGCCAAGTTAAACACAATCATGTGATAGCCCATGTAAGACATATTTATTCTGTATGTGCTGAAGTCATGTAATGGATCTGTCCTGCGTTGCTAGGCATGGGAGAAAACATTATTCCTAATAGTAACTCACATTTCAAACATCAGTTTCTGTGACTGTTCAAAGTAATAATGCATTACAAACTTCTTCACAAAGTCTGGGTTGAGATTATTCCATATTATCTCCGTTCTTCCAAACTACGAAAGGAAAGAGAAGAATTTACTAATATCCATTTCTCCAAATGTCAGATTTAAGATATGTAAAATTTAAAGTAATATTTACTTGTCTATAAACAAAACTCATAAGAAGCAAATATTTCTTAACATTTATATACAATTTCCAGCGATTAATTGTCAGTCATAAAGATAAATACAAATGTATCCAATTCCACTTGGTAATTTATATTGTTCATATAACATAAATATTAATAAATGCATCGCTATCACTGCATACTTGATAAGCTTAACAATAAAAGAAACAATAATCACAGCCAGCCTAAAGATAAAATCAAAAATAGATAATATGTTCATTACTTCTGTTACAATAACTGCCCAAGGTATTGACAGACATCAATCTGCCTTCCTCAGGGTCCCACTGTTACATGTATCATTTAGTAATGAACATGTTGTTTAACATGTGCCAATTTCACTTTTTCATGTAGTATATTAAAAACCCCCAGATATTCACGTGAATTTCTTGATCAAGATGAAGAAATCAACATGTCAAAGAATTATAATAATTACCTCTCTCCATCCTCCACGCTCATATACATTTAAAACACACACTGAAAATAAAAGCAAAGATTTAAATTTAAATGCTTAATAAATACAACTAATAATTATTATCAAATGTGTAGTTAAACAATGAAAGTTTAATGATACTCCAGCACAAAAATTTACATCAGTTATTGAGTGTCAAACAAAGGTAGTACATGTATATGAAAATATAATTAAACCTTTTTTAAAGGTGCAATTTCAATTTTGCAAAAAGGAAGCTTCATACCACTTATGTATTAAAATTTACTTTGAAATGTAAATATCATTCCTTCAGTTAAAACTTAGTCCCCACCGATTGGACCGGTAGGGGACTAAAAATATGATTCATAAACTTACTAGGGTCAGATTTTGAGAAGACGTCTGCATCAATCAGTTTTCTGAAATTAAAAAACAAACCTTGGAATTATACCTTTATTTTTGTTCTTCAGCAGTCAATGCTCTACCTTTGTTTTCGTAACACAGTAAGTCCAAGCTGACCTTCCCATAAAAACTGACCCAGTGCCCCAAGCATTCTCATAAATGTATGAACTTGTTGAGATAAGAAGTAATTTGACGGTGTTAATTATGTAACTTTCAAGTGTCTCACTATCATACATAACAGTCATTAAAGAAATGGACCCTAGTTTTTAAACACTGTCATATTTTTCACAATTAAAGCTGTTTTAGATAATTGAAATTAGACATTACTTGTATTTTATAGTTTAGTTTTCCATTTTTGTATATTCAAAGTGTTTCTGGTCATCCTGCTGTTTTAAAACAGTGAAACCCCTCAAAACTGGACATCCATGGCACCAAGTAAATTGTCCGGTTTCCAGAGGTGTCTGCTTTTCAGAGATTTGCAATGGCACAAAAGTTTTTGTTGTATTCTTTGTTTCCACCAGTGTTTTGTTTGTAATCAGCCTTATATATGTCTTGAAATGTATCCAACAGATAATTTTCTAAGAAACAACCTTTTAGTTAAGATATTTTAACATTTGCTTATATACTTTCAAGATTTTGACTTGTGTATATTCGAGTGATAGTTCAATACAGTGACGTTTAGCTGGATGTTCCATGTTGAAAGAAAATATGGCAATGAAAAACTAAACTGACAGTGTGCAGTTTTATCTGCATATATATCCTGCTTTTTCAACACACACCTCCTGCTTTCTCTTGACTAAAGGTTGACAGGTCTGGTGTGTAGGTGTCTAGTTAATTCTTCTCTACATTGTAATCATGCAGTTTATGAGAATAAAATTCACTGTCATTGTCACCGACATCTCTTCAATTCAGAAACATTACTTTCGCTTTTTCTTTATTTTGCTAAATAAATAATTTAAAACAAAAACAAATTCAAACAATTGTTCTTTAAAGTAAACCTGGTTTGCTGATGAAACATGATATGTGACAGATATCAAAGCTGTCAATTGATATTTAATTACTTAATTAATATTTGCCAACCATACTCAATCACATGTAACAGTGACGACATCTCCAGTGTTCGAGATTAACGGTATCCCGATATCCCGGGAATACCAGAATTTAATTTTGGATACCAGACTTCAAGAACCCAGTATCCCACCGGGATACCATATAATACTAAATTCTCAGGTGGGATACCAGATTTTGAAATGTTAGTATCCAACTGGGATACTGCCCCAAAATTTTAATCTCGAACACTGATCTCTAATGGCTAATAAAAGCATACATATGCATAATGCACCAGATGGTAATCCAACTGAAGACGGTGAAGTGATAATATACGAAGCAATTAGTGGTGCCATAATGGATGATAATGGTCTGATCGTCTAGTTTTTAGAGGTAGTACAATTTACACTATATAAACAATGGAAATGAAGTATCCGTCCAGTGTTCTGTTTAAGAGAGGTTTTCAGTTTAAAGAGGTAAAGTAAACATTTGGATAAACTTACAACAGAGTGAAACAAGAGTCTGTGACGTTAAAATGGTAAAATACCCTTAAAAATAGACTAAAACTGGACTCGCCAAATTATCTCCATAACTGTTACTTCTCATACACGTGCATTTTTAAAACATGAAAAATGCATTTTGTGATATTAAAAACACCAGGATAACCAGAAACATTTTGGACGTACGGAAACTGATAAAATGCAAGTAAAGTATGATTTCAGTGATCAAAAACGGCTCTAAGGTTGACAACAGTCACTTTTTGCACCCTTGTTTTGGCTTCATACACAATAAATATAACATATCTTACCGTAATTTCACTTGAAATCCATATTTCGTAAAAGGTACATACACTTTTAATCACAAGATTTTCTACAAACACACTGAGGTGCATTAGTAATGTTCAAACGAAAAAATATCAAGAAAACGGAAACGTAATGTGCATAGTTTATGGTTATTGTCAGGAGATGCAAAGTGATGTCATTGGAATAGGGCCTACTGATGTCATACGTCTTTCAAATTCAAAATTAGCTATAACATATATTATTATAATGCTTTGCCACATTAAAATAAAATCTGGTCTACTAACCTTGACCCCTGTCAAATTTCTATAACAAGCAGACAATGCTGTTTACAGGTCGGTATGTGTTTATTTTTCATAATGCTGCACAAAATATTATGTCTAAGTTTTAAAAGATGAAAGAAATAAAAAGAACCTTTTGTCAAATATATATCAAAACATTATTGTTGGATATGTTTTATTTATTGTGTACGAAGTCAAAACATGGGTCCGAAAAGTGACTGTTGTCGACCTTAATGGTGAAAAATATGCCAAAAAGTTACTATTGTCGACCATATATCCTAAACTATTGAATTCTGTCTCCCATTGATCAAAATAGAAAATCAGGGTGGAAAAAGGTAAACAAAATAAATTCTCCCTTGTACAGTACCGGTAATTCTATTATTGCATACAGGAACCATATCTAAAGGTTATACTATATTAAAACCTTTATAAATGAAGAGACTAGATTTGACAGATCGTTAATGACTGTCGTCTGGATAAGTTTTGTCTATATTTGGTTACATGTCACATGACTGTCACTCTTAAAGTGAGGGGTGATGTATGGAAGGCAATTTGTGTCAGATCCACAGCTGTTATTGAGAAACAACATTAGTAGATTTTTTTAATGTTTGTAGAAGAAAGCTATTCTTCTTTTTTCAGCCATGTATAAAACTTGTTAGCACAAGAATTTTTTTCTCTCTATATTTATGAATATTTATTGTCTACTTGAAAAGCTGTTAAGAGTGGCATGACTGTATACAAAGCATGCAAAATAAATCAAATTCTAAAACAAACTCTAAAGAATAAAAAAGCAAGGGGAACTTTCCAATCTCAAACAAAGTTGTGCTGATCCACAACCAAAGTTCACCAAAAACATGTTCATATTCATTTACATTTTCTTCGCTGACAATCAGTTGTGTTGTTGTTCCCTCAATTTTATGCTGGATGTGGTCTTCCATACATTCCGCATTTCTGACATTCACATGCAACAGATTTCGATGGTGTTAAAAACATTATAAATATTCACTTCCTGGTGGGAATTTTACATTTGTTGATAACAAAAGTAAGTATTGTGAAAAAATGTGAACCGGGCTACCCTATAAACCAGTTAAATTAAGAAAACCTTCCCAAAAACAAAGTGCACAAATGAGGAAAAGACAAGTAGACATTCAAAATATTTTTATACATAGGGAAATGTATACACGACCGTCATTTTGCACTGTGCGCACTATACTAAATGGCATGTAATATTAAACAAACCTAAACAACAGTTTCACACCGCTGTCTTTGTCAAAGTCTTGTCAAAGTCAGAGTTTTGGTGACGTCACGTGACATGCGTCACTCTTGAAAAACAATAGCCTGGTTTACGGGAGTAGCTGAAGAATGTCAACATTATAATTAATTACTATAGTCTTAGACTACGACATACATTAATTCTCTTCACAACAGAAAATGGCATGGATATTAACATTCGTTGCTTGATTTTGACAATAAAGTGCACATGGTAAAACGTTATTTCATCAAATGTATCGTGCATTACAATGCGCGTGTGCAGAAACCAGTTCCTGTTAATAGGCCGGTTCACAGTTACTCAAGGATAATTAAAACTTTTTATTTTATTATTATTTTACTTTGTATTAGACATGGTAAACAATGATGTTGTTAAATTTATCTGGTTGTTGGATTGAACATGCGCATTAGCGTTTTCCTGTTAATGGGACGGAATTCGATAGGTCCAAGATAGTGTTTAAACTCTGTAGGTACCGGCTTCGGTGGTGTCGTGGTTAGGCTATCGGTCTACAGGCTGGTAGGTACTGGGTTCGGATCCCAGTCGAGGCATGGGATTTTTAATCCAGATACCGATTCCAAACCCTGAGTGAGTGCTCCGCAAGGCTCAATGGGTAGGTGTAACCACTTGCAACGACTAGTGATCCATAACTGGTTCAACAAAGGCCATGGTTTGTACTATCCTGCCTGTGGGAAGCGCAAATAAAAGATCCCTTGCTGCCTGTCGTAAAAGAGTAGCCTATGTGGCGACAGCGGGTTTCCTCTAAAAACAGTGTCATAATGACCATGTTTGACGTCCAATAGCCGATGATAAGATAAAAAATCAATGTGCTCTAGTGGCGTCGTTAAATAAAACAAACTTTACTTTACTTTTTAAAATCTATAGGGCCATTAGGGGTAGGACTTTCCTTTGGCACTGTCATGTATAAAGAACATTATAACATTTTAATACTTATCATAAATAGTTAGGGTTAGGGTTAGTGACAGTGCCAAAGGAAAGTCCTTCCAACTTTAAAAACAACAAACATTCTGGGTTTATTGCAAATATGTTCATTAATATTATCATGCAGGTAATGTCTAAAAATCAACAATCATGAATCTTTAAGTTCTATCCGTAACCCGGAAGTTGTCAATTGCACGAAAGAGCAGACGAAATTATGTTTAAATGACACTGTCCTTCAGTGGCAGCTCTAATGAAACATTGTTTTAGAATTTCTGTTCTAAAATGCATTAGAAATAAACAGTTTACCGACAAGACATGGATAACTCAACAAGGGTAGCAGGTACTGCCACCGTACCAGGCTGAAATACTACAGCGTCGGCCATACTTGAAATGGATTCTACTTGTTTTTGATCAAAGTTGTGTAAAATGCGTCGATGAGCACGTGACCTTCACCTATTGGATTCTTAGAACTGCAGCTTGAGATGGGTCATTGCGTAATATGTTTTTATAAAATTTCCGAATGGATTGGGCAATTAAAGGAGTGTATTTCTTTCGCAATCAGCCTTCTGTCGTTGCATTATCAAAAACAATAGGAAAACAGTCATAGTCACAATAATTAGCATTTATGGGCGCATCCGTGTTTTTTGTAAGGGGGTGGGCATTTCTCCACTCTCAACATGTCTGTTAGAAAGACAAAAGTAATAGTTATAACTAAACAAACAAATAAAACCACACCACTTTCAAAGTACGATTGTTAAAGTTATTATTATTATTATTATATATATATATATATATATATATATATATATATATATATATATATATATATATATATATATATATATATATATAAAAAACAAGCTACGATTTTCTATGGGCAGGGTAGGGATGGGTGATAGATATATATAGTACTCCCATCCTACAAAAATGGGGGGGGGGGGGTGGTTAGGAAATAATTTCAGATTGGTTTGCTCTTGGTTTTGTTGTTATTCACCGCCAGACGTACATGTGTACATGCACATATGTATACGCTTAGGAAATGGGGTGTGGGGGTGGGGGGTGGGGTGGCGGCCGGGGAGCCAATGCCCCTCAACTTTGAAGATAATGCACCCCTCAGTTGAATGGTGAATTAATATGCACACGATGTAATAATAATATCTGCCCCCCCACCCCTTTGCATTTATCTTCCAGCGTGTATATGGGAAATCTCAAAACTATTATATATGTATATTTATCTAATTAATAGGGGGCGAGGTGTAGCCCAGTGGTAAAGCGCTCGCTTGATGCGTGGTCGTTTTGGGATCGATCCCCGTCAGTGGGCCCATTGCGCTATTTCTCGCTCCAACCAGTGCACCACGACTGGTGTACACCAAAGGCCGTGGTATGTATGTGCACTGCCATCCTGTCTACGGGATAGCGCATATAAAAGATCCCTTGCTGCTAATCGAAAAGAGTAGCCCATGAAGAGGGTTTCCTGTAGCCAGGATTTTGAGAATGGGGGGGGGGGGGGGGGGGTCGTTTAGGCTAATTATGGTGAGGCACACGAGGGCGCGAAGCATCCGAGTTGCTTAACGGGTTCTGGGGGCACATTGGAAAAAAAAGGTCACCATTGGCTACGGGCCTGCCTCCCTCAACATTTGTGTGGTCCTTAACCATATGTCCGACGCCATATAACCGTAAATAAAATGTAATGAGTGTGTCGTTAAATAAAACATTTTCTTCCTTATCTAATTAACGTAGGGCCTACCTGTAACGTAACGTAACGTAAAATGTAACATAACATAACAATATTACGTTACAACAGACCAAACAACATGACATATATAAAGAAAAACAGCATTTAAACTAACCTTATTATACAACAACAAATAAAAAACAAAAACAAAACAAGGTAACATAATAATATAATAAAACACGGATAAATTTATTTAAATATATTTATAAATATAGTACTAATTCCATTATGTTAATAGTGAAAGAAACACAAATGACACGATTGTACTGGATCAATGAGTTTTGAATAGGCCTAATATTATAGGATGTGAGCACAAGCATGATGAATGAATGCATCAGTAATTTTATTGAATGAGGACGAAATAAGCAAACCGAAAATAGGCCTACCTCGAGGAGGCAGGGTTTTAAAAAGTCTTGTTTGTATTTTGCTCCAAAGTTTTCAAAATATTCAGAATATATTAATAATTTATACAATTTTTTATTTATTTATTTTAAGTCATTTGGGTAAAATTTTGTGTGCAAATTGACAAAAACATCTTTAAAAACCAATTAATATTGTAAACTCTTTATTAAAAGGGAAAATAAAATAAAATAATAATAAACATTAATGTTTATTTTTTGTCAAAGTTGGTTGAACACGTCCACCGCGAAAATGCACTAGATACGCCCCTTGCATGTTTTACTGACGGTTCCCAAACTCTGAACATTCTTTGTTGAATTGTGGGATTGAATCCGGGCATGGACACGTGACCAACGAGCAGCTTTCCTCTGACGGCGAGAAGCACATGGCGGATTTTCGGAGATAAAGGACATCTATTTTTTGAGAAATTACTCCCCATTACTGACTTTTGCCCAATGATGCACTGCCATTTTATTATGCATTAGTTTCAAAAATATAATCAGCTAAAATGGGCATTACTGATTTCCAGGATTTCCTGGAAAATAACTGTTCAAGCGCATGTGTATCTGTAGACTTGCTAAAAATTGCACGAGGGTTTGTTCCAAAAAGGCGTGTCCGCTACAGCGGTTCGGGCCGATTTTGTTTAGTTGTAGATGCAGAAAGTTGTTTAGATAGATTATACGGAGGTTTCTTTTCGGATTGGGTCTGCGGTGGGCAATGGAACCGTATGACTGCGTTTCTTACCAGCCTAATTCAGGCCTGTCACAATGCAAACATGGAGCTTGTCATTTTCTTCAATGGTTGCCTGGAAAGCCAGAAACTGCCAGACTGGCTTGCAGAGCAGATGAACCAGAAAGAAAAGGTGCGATCAGTTTTGCGACACATAAGCAACAAAGGCACACCTCCACCAAAAGTATGGTGGTCCCACCCAGTATTTTTGACGGGAGCCTTGAAAATGGCTCTAAGACACTTGGGGGTATCAGTCGCATGTTCTATGGATGATCATCACCAAGAAGTAATCGGCTTCTGCCGTGAGCACAATCTGCAGGGCATCATTGCCCAAGAATCTGTATATACCATATTTGACCCACCTCGTTACTTTTCGTCAAATAACCTGAAGCTGACCTACAAAGGTTCGCTCGAGACCAAAGAATACATCATGGATGAAATTGCCAAATGCCTCAACCTGAATCCAAATAGATTCTGCATTTTTGCAGCACTATTGGGTGAGTTTCAACTAAAAGGAGAATATTTTCAGCTTTTATAACGTTGTTTGGGGTTTTGGCAAGACTTCTGAACATTGCAGCATTCAGTTCATTTAGGATTAGGGTTAAGTTTAGTGATAGAATGTTTGGAAGTCTTTCCGAAATGTTTGGGTATGGTGCTATGGAATTTAACATTTACAAAATGTGTGCTGAATGAATAGTGGGTTTGGGGGACCTCCCCAATAAAGAAAATGGGTTAGGGTTAAGAAAACCATAGTGATGATAGAGACATTAAGGTATAATGTCCACCCGGTCTCCGCCCCCCCCTTCTTTATTATTTTTAGTTAGGGGAGGGGGTACCGGGCAGATATTTTTTCCGAAACCCTGGTTAGTGTTTAGAGCCTTTGATATAGAGGGGGGTACGGACCAAACTTTCTGTGACATTCTATCCTTGTTCCAACAGCATTAAATTTAACGCATTAACCTGGTCCTTGGAAATTATTGTGTAGTATTTACTGCTGAGACTATTAATTCCTGTACATGTAGTACTTTCTAGAGTGTCAGTAAGTAAGCTCTGGGGTATAGATGTGACCTTTTTGATGCTCACAGTATAATGATAAAAAAACTGCATCAGAATTGACAGTTGCAATCACTTCAACTAACTGATCTTGAACTAAAGCATAAGAGTATGTTAATTGCCAAATGCAATTTGAATTTGGCAAAGACAAGACTGCCAATTTGCCAAAAAGCTAATTCGAAAACTTGTCATTTATAGAAGTATAGGCCTAGCTATTTTAAAAATAATTTTTAGCTGAATATTACTTTAATTTGGCAACAGTTTTTTTGATCAAATTAAAAAAATTGCTGTGTACAGCAAGCAAGAAATAGTTTAGAGCAAAATAGTTTTGGTAATTTTATCATTGGTTTGCACCAACTGATCAAATTTCAATTATACAGTCAGAATTTTATGAACATAAAAAAGATTTGGATTATAAGGCTGATGAACCTGTTGTGTTAATTGTATGGGAACTAACAAATTGCTAATTTTACCTTTAATAACACATTTCATATTCACCCCCCCCCCCCCCCCCCCCCCCCCCCCCCCCCCCTTCATGTACTCGAGCACTAACATACGAGTCATTCCATGTCATACTTGTCACTTTTTTACCTTTTTTGCACTGACCCCCTCAGATTTTACTAAAACTTTATACACTAGTAGGGGACTCTTGTTGACACATCTCAGCCAAAAATTTAGACCCATCAGTCAAACTGTTTCCAAGATATAGGTCACCAAAGTTTTACCTAATTCATAAAAAATTAACTGGGTCATGTTATTCAAAATGTGATAAATTTGCTCCAGATTAAGCTAGGAAGGTCATTGAACTGTCATTTTAAAGCTTTTTAGAAGAACAAATTCCAATGAAAACGATAGCTTTAAAAATAATACATAGTCATATTTTTAGAATGACCTTGACCGTGACCTCCCTGAAATAAGTGGATTTTTTCAAAAAGTTCACAAAACAGATATATGTGTAGAAAAGTTCCTATGAAGCTCAGGATGTGCACTTAAAAGGTTTCTGAGATAGAGCCAGTTATGTATACATGGGTTCTCTGCACTTACAGTAACTGAATCACAGTGAGTACTTCACACTATAGCTTTTTAGCCAATTGTTAATAGTTCAAGTAAGTTGTAGGCCACCCTGAAAACACTTTCCAGTATTCATTTCAACGTATATATATTTTCATGCTTATATCCAATTAAGGTTCAAGTACGCTGTCCTGGGCACACACCTCAGCTATCTGGGTTGTCTGTCCAGGACAGTGGGTCAGTTGATTGTTAGTGGTTAGTGAGAGAGAGAAGAGAGCGTAGTGGCCTTACACCCACCCATTGGTTGTTTCCAGTAATACTTTTTAAATCAAAATTATGATTAAACAATGTTATGTAACATTCACAATTTTGGAGTCCTTGCTGTTTTTCAAACTAGTAAAACAATAATAGTCTTCAGTATTGGTGATAGAAAAGATGTTTCTTGATGCAAAATCAACGGCTGAACATTGTGGAGTGATAATTTGCTGATCATAAGGCTTTTGCATGCTAGCTTTTTCCACCAGTCTTTTCACTGTTCCACCAACACCATTACATGGACCCTATCCATGGGATGTAGAAAAAAAGTGTGTTGCTTTGCCTTCATTCCAAAAGCCTGTTTGTGGTAGCACAAGATGATGAAATTATTGCAGTTCTTATATTGTCCTCCAAACCCATTTGAGAAGTATATATACTTTTCACTTCTGTGAATCTATTGCAAAGACACTTATGGAATAGGTGGACAGCAATATTGTCAAGAATGTTGCATTCAGAAATTATGACATAACTTACATGGGATGCTTTTTCTTGGAGTACAAAGGAATAGTTCTCCACAAAATCTCCAATGACTAGAATATGTCCAGGCTGCAGCGACTCTTGGGTTTCTCTGAAGAAGGCAGATTGTTGCTTGCCAATAAAATCATGGTGATGCAGTACCTTAAGATGTCTACAGAATTTATTCATAAAGTCATTGAACTAGGCGGCCTCATTGTTTTGAGCATGAACAGTCAGTAGATGTCCACTGCTTATACTCTACTGTGTCAGTCGTGTTCATCAAACAGCTGCTGAAGACTTGTTACAACTCCCAAAATTTCAAAGTGGGGAATCCCATAATGAGTATATTCTGATAAAGCATTCTATTTAGAAATGAAATAATATGCCATATACATTACACAATATAGTCTATTCAATTTAAAAGTGACGCCTGGTGTAAATAAGTACTATTAATTGTAGTACATCAAGTGTGACTTTTAAGATTAATGGACTTTAGGCTACATTTGGAGTACCCATGTATACATAATTGGCTCTCAGAAACCCTTTAAGTGCTCATCATGAACTTCACAGGGACTGTTCTACACACACACATCTATGATTACTCATTTCAGGGAGGTCACGGTCAATCTGAAAATATGTATTAATCTTTTTAGAGCTTTCGATTTCATTGTAATTTGTTCTTCTAAAAAGCTTTAAAATGATACATTGATAGTTGAATGTTACTCCTAGCTTAATTTGGAGCCAAGTTGTTGCATTTTTAATAATGTGACTCTGCCCATTTTTTATGAATTAGGTAAAACTTTCGTGATCTATATTTAAAAAAACCGCTTGACCAATGTGTCTACATTTTTGGTTTAAAGGTTATTTCCTGGGCCCCTACTAGTGTATTAAGTTTCATTGAAATCTGAGAGGGTCAGTGTTTCGGGTGATAGTTGACATGGAGTGACCCATATTTTAGATCAATTCCATCAATTCCATCATCTACATTAGAGTTTACATTTTCCCACATAATCGATTATAAATTTTTATAATTTATTATCACATTGTTAAAACCAAACTCAATAAATTTTTGATTATAATCGATCATTGGAACAACTCTAGACCAAAATACCATAGTGTTGTAAAATAGCCATATACCTTCAATAAGACATTACGGAAAGAGTTCGACTCTAAACCTATCCCTAAAACTACCCTAACCATTGAAAGGGGGTACGGGCCGAACTAGTGCCGACATTATAGTGTGTGTGTGAGAAAATCACATTTGCTGTCGATATTTATATTTATTTATAGCAAGTATTACAAGAACATCAGTAGTTGTAACTAGTATGAATGAAATACATTGAAATAACTTTCTTCAAAAGCAAAATTTTATTTTATTTGCTACTTTATATTTTATTCAGTGTCAAAGTCAGAAATTAAGGAGAACACTGTTAGTTACTAAAAGATGATGGTGGTGTCATGACAAAAGTCTGTTTTTGTGATAAAGTTGTTAATCCATTGCCAATTGACTACAAGTTTCAACACAAAATTTAGACGTTTAGAATTATTAGACAACTTCGATGGCACATTACACACATCTCCCTCTGTGCATTTGTTGTGTATCCAAAATGGCAAACATTTGTTTTATGTTTATTCTTTGAATTACTTAATTGCAAGTAACATCCATCTGATGAACTAGGCCATCCAAAAATTACATTTTAGTTAAACCTGTTTGTTTAGCTTACATATTTTACGTTATTTCAACATGAATAGACATACTAGTAATTATTATCTTCAGTATTTAAAGATCTAACACCGACTGTATGGAAATGTTGATCATATGAATCATATTCTTGGACGTGACCAAATACATGATATAATGTATATTAGGTGTGGATCCCAGATCTTTTTGGGAGGGTTGCAAAGTTTAAAGGCCAGCAATATAGTATTATCAGAAGGCTGCAAGGTAGAAAAAAAGGGCACATCCATAATAAAATTTACATAATGTATTACAGAATTATAAACTTCAGAATGTCTTTTTTATTGCACTAATGTTAATATTAGATGGTATAAAGTTTGTTTTGTTTAACAATACCACTAGAGCACATTGATTTATTAATCATTGGCTATTGGATATCAAACATTTGTAATATTGAGTCTTGGAGAGAAAACTGCAACATTTTCCCATTAGTAGCAAGGGGTCTTTTATGTGCTCCATCCAGACAGGATAGCACATACCATGGCCTTTTGATATACCAGCTGTGGTGTAATAGCTGGTATAAAGACTTGTAGATTAATTAACATAAAAACCATAGTCACCAGTACGGCCAGTTGAAGAAAAATCTTACTGGCCCTTCTCAAATTCAACTAGCCCACCAAGTATAACATTGGAATTTAACTGAACAGCCAAACTCAAAACTTCAATGTTTTTTGTTGAATAATAACAATGTGCTCACCGTATTTAGTCCATTTGCGTCAAAAGAAAACCAATGAATTGGCGTTTAACTTTATATTGAATAAAGTTGAAATTCATATAAAACATGTTATTAATATTTAAACCATTACCATCTGAAATAAAAAAAAAATTAAAAAAAAAATCAAGTATAAATAAAAAATGTACTTTACAAAGTACCATTAAATTACATATTAAATGTCATTTTTATATTGGGTGAAGGCAAAATGCTAGAACAGCCAAGATATGCTGCTTGACTTGCATTGTTTCTTAAGTAAAAGATAATGCAGTACAAAGAGACTAAATGTAGCTGTGGGTGTTGTAATAAATTAGTTGGGAGTGGTAGTCCCTCTGTGGCGATGCAAGAGGGATGGAATGAACTTGGTGGCGATGCAAGAGGGGTGACATTCCTAGTAAATGATTTCCTTGCGAGTGGCTTTTCTCCTATAGACGAAGTACTAGATAGAGATACATGGAATCGTCCACTATTTTGCCAAATGCCCATTCGACTCTGCTTTGTGCAGGGATACGGCCCTGGTCGTGTATTACGGTTTTGTTATTCAGATTACCATGGGTGTTTCATCATTTGCCTTAAAACATGTATCAGAAAAAGAAAAAAAGTTCACTTATGCAGTTTGACGGTAATTTGTAAATTTTTGTTTTAATTTACACTGAACCTTTACCCCCAATAAAATATTATTTGAGATAGTATGGGTTTAAATTGTAATAAATTAATGTTTTATATGTTATCTTTATTCATTATTTTGGCACTGTAAAAATATAGAACATGTTCTATGTCTTGTTGCCAGATCTGTAATGTTTTGTCACATTCGATTCAATTTTAGTGTTTCGTTTTCAATGGTACCATACTCGCCAGACCCTAAATTGGATGGTCGCCCAACGGACTAGCCAATAAATGTTGCCACGGTGACTGTTAATTTTCAACCCTGAGATATCTTATATGTCTTTCATGTTATTTTAATTACAGCTTAATATTTCAGTGTTTATGAAGTGAAATATTTTGATGTTAACATTCTTGTACTTAATAATTGGGTGAATTTATTTTTGGCACAGCGTTTATCATCTTGACTTTGTTGCAGTCCAAAGCCCTGCATATTGATACCATATAAATTCACATTTTAAGGGGAGCCCAATATTTCTCTGTGGAGTTGTAGCTCCCTTTAAATGGCGAGGTCTAGAAGTTGAACCCCAAAAGGTTGTTTTATTCTTCAGGAAATCACATTCTCTCTGACGATGATTTACGAGACTTCCGCAGCAACCTTCCTCCACTGCCAAATGGAAATCAACATACTAAGGTAAATAGGCTGTCAGACATTGTCGTGGACATTTAATTAGAATTAACAGCATGGACCTCGAAACAGTTCGGGATAAGTTGTAAAAAATGTTTAATATTTATCCATTGACATTATACGAGGTTCCAAACATGGACAAAATTTTTAAAAGGTTATCAAACTTGTGTACAAATGAGGTCTGGCACCATATTTTTAACAATCCGTCTCTAAAAACAAGGTATTTTTGTACTTTCTCCCCTAAAATCTGAGGTGGTCACCCTTTAAGATTTCTGAAATTCGGTCAGTTTGATTTACCTCTAGTATTTTGGGCCATAGGTTTCAGTGTTGTGTGTTTTGAACTTTCAGCGTCGTGATGCAAAGTTAGATGCCGCCACCATCAAGGCCACTGTGGACTTTGTCCGGAATCTCCCAGCAACAGATAATCTGGATTCCGTTGGCGAAATTGTTTTCAAGTAGGTGTTGAATCAAACATGATGTTTAAGTATACCGTATGCCGTGTATTCACCAAATTATATTTTCCAACGTTTTGCATTTTTGACTGACGGGAAAAAATTAAACTGGAATATTTTTCATAGAGACTAAAAATGGCTGCTTTACCTTGTTTTCCCTGTGAGAAATACCTTTTAATTCTGAGTTGAAGAGGTGGTTTTCGGCAAGTATTTGCGCTTGACAATGACGGAACATTGCAATCATTTTATGGAATTGATAGCTGATTGTGACGGCTAATTTGATAATACATTTTACCTTTTTACCAACAATGAAAATCGGGATATGAATCTTAATTCATTTTTTTTTAAAGTCTGTAAAGCACAATTGGAAATAGTCTAAATATTGGACACCTGGCCAGAATGTAAATACGTAAACAAAATTTTATCAATTGTTTAAGTAAATTTAAACAGCATGAACTACACTAAAATTTCTATAAACATGAGAAAAACCCACACAAATGATACTTCCCCTTTCACATATTGACATTATTTTATTTATTTATAAAATATTCAAGTGAGAATATGTGTGTAAACTTGTACCCCCTCTACGTGGTTTTGTAAAAAAAAACAAAAAAACAGTAGTCAGGTTAAAATTCAATTATTTGTAGTTGTGTGTGCCACGTAAATAGCAGCCAGCACAGTTGAATTTAAAGCGCAAATCATTTCATCGAGTGCCTTACTTTTTGCACCACCAAGTATAATGCAGAAAGACACTTTTAATGATGAAACACGTCAAAATAAATATATATAATGGTGCTTGGTGGTAATTTGAAAAACCGCCTCCTCTGTCAGTAAAACATTAATTCCTGTTTAAATTTTTATTAACATGTTTTCAGAAGAATCTTTCCATGTCTTAATGAAATTTAATACTGCAAATGTTAATTTTGTTTGCTCTTGATTTCAGGACAGTCCGAAATAACAAGCCTGAGTTGATTCAACGCTTTAAGCAGAGTGTGCAGTATTACTTGAATGGAACTCAAGAAGGCTTCCTCAAATACAGACCCAGGCTCAATAGTAAGTATAGATAGATTGTGCAAAAGTAGATTTGTGGGAGCAACGCACAAACGAAATGACCGTTATTGCAATTTTCAGAGACCTGCTATATATAAATATTTTTTTAATAATTCACACCCTAATCTAGAAATGAAAATTTTTGGGAAAGTGACTTATTACTTCTCAGGAGAAAGGGGAGAAATTTTTTGATGAAATAAAAATTACCTAAAGACTTAGTTTTGTCATGAGTATCAAAACAATAAGGATAATAGTATGTCAAGTGCCATGGCTGTATCAATGGGCATATGTCCTCAAGAGTTGAGAATTTCAACTATTTACAAACTTTACAATTGGTTTGAGACAATTTTATTTGATGCATAGGGACGTTTTGCCACAAGTATTCATATTGATATTTGAGAATTTGTTTTTTTTCTTCTAGTTCCTGGATCTCCAAGACAACCAGGTGGTTACCCTGGACCAATCAATGGGCATGCTGGCCAAGTAAGTGTTGGGAATTTAGTTTTATTGTATGAACAGAAATCACCCCGGATGTGATAATGTGTGTGTAATCATTGTGCTTTATTTTGGCAACTCTTTCACATTAAAAAACAATTTGTCTTGTAGCAAACCCATGTGAGAAAGCACCCATTATAGATATTGTCTTCAACATGTATGTTGGAGATCACTTTTCAGACATTTGATTGGTTGCTCTACGGTGATAACAGCAATACCATCCAATAAAATAAGTGACTAAAATTGATTGCTCTGTGATGTAAAAGTTAACTGCAGAAGCGAGTGTGATAGTTTGGAAATTGCATCCGAAGCATATCTTCCTTATCAGTTCATATAGGATCATCCTACAGAAATGTTTTTTGTAAATTTCAGTTTTGTTTGACATATAAAAAAAAAGGAAATGTTTTAGAAATAACAACAATTTTACTATTAAGTTGGAAAACAATCGGCTGAGAAATAATAACGTAAAATCCATAACATAAAAAAAGTGTTCCCCGTAGGATAGACTACGGTCATTCCGACCTACTTTTCATGCTTTGCTGCACATTATAGGAAATCTTTACCAGGCCATATCTTTCTTACCAATTCTAGTTCCAGCCAGTGCACTACGACTGTTATATCAG
Organism: Gigantopelta aegis; assembly: GCF_016097555.1. NCBI lineage: Eukaryota > Metazoa > Mollusca > Gastropoda > Neomphalida > Peltospiridae > Gigantopelta > Gigantopelta aegis. Next base: position 71,948,381 of record NC_054701.1, read on the forward strand.
AGGCTGTGGGATGGTGCATGTAAAAGATATTTTGCTACTAATGGAACCGTGTAGCAGGTTTCCTCTCTGACACTGTCAAAACGACCATATGTTTGACATTCAATAGCTGATGATTAATAAATCAATGTGCTCTAGTGTTGCCGTTAAACAAAACAAACATTTTTCATATATAGGATCATCAAACCTTGCATCCAAGTACAACTTGGGATAGTGGTGTATTACATACCATAACTAAGTCACTGCAACCTACTTTTGACGGTTCTTTGTCTTAAACTTGTTTTTACTAATTACATACATTTTTCAAAAAACCTTTAAATAAATGGTATCCAAATACCACTTGTGTAGCATTTTCTATATATTTCACACACATTACGTATTCACCATACAACTAGCTATTTATAATAATAAGTGTTGCCTTCTATAAACATTTGGGAAACATTTTGTACACAAAAGGATGCTAGGTTTTTTTTTTTTACAGCAATTTTAAGAAAAATATTTTTTGTTTTTAATATTGTTTCTAGATGCAGGAAACATCTGGTTATGGAGATCCTCTTAACCCCGCTCCACACATTGTCATAGATCCGCCACACAGAAATGCTGTCGGCACGTATGGTCTCGAGTCGTCGATGCAGAATCTACATCTTGATCCAGGTACACTGATACAGGTTTTCAAATCTCCTAAAAGGGTGGGACCCCATAGCCCAGTGGTAAAATGCTTACCTAATGTGTGATTGGATCGGTTTAGGATCAGTCCCCATTGGTGGGGCTTTAAATAGAGAATACTCCCCGAGTGTCTTTTGATATAATTTATCAGCACGAGTTGATAGAAGTGAAATCAGAGGCTTGCCCGGGATTTTTATACTTTTATCAACTTGTGCTGATAAATTATGATGTCACAAGACATGAGAGGGGGAGGGGTATTCGTTTTATTATCCATTATCCTATTCATTTGCAACAGTTGTAAACAATGTTAGTAATGTGGGTTGAATGTCACTATATTTGGCAGCGGTAGACTCATTAACTAGCAGAAAGACAGTGTCGTGACGTAACTAATGATAGGTTTAGCACTGAAGAGAATATCGCAAATTATAGTGCCAGCGATATCTCCTACAAAAGCCTTTAATGGATGATAGGGCTACTACTTGTTCCAACCAGTGGTCCATTTGCACCACATTACTTAAACGACTGTCTTAAATGAAATTATTTTGTAAATCCATTGTTTCTGATGTTTTAAGTTATATCCTTTGTTACAGCGGACAAAAGATCCGCAACATCCAGCAGCAGTGGATCCAGTCCGAGCAGACACAGTCCAGACCAGTCATGGCCGAAGGTAGGTTTTTATCTCGCCTTTAGTTAGTAACAGGCATCTGAAAATAGCGAGAACGATTGTTTTGTTCGCATATTGCTCACACAAATCTAATGTTGCATAACCTATTTTTTGTTCACACGAAATTTGGAGCACCATTTACTTGGATGTAAGAGGGTAAGCAAAACGAAAATGGGTTGCGTGGATTTATTTCTGCATGGGGCGGGATGTAGCCCAGTGGTAAAGCGTTTGCTTGATGCGCAGTCGGTCTAGGATCGATCCCATTGGGCTATTTCTCGTTCCAGCCAGTGCTCCACAACTGGTGTAACTAAGGACATGGTATATACTCTCCTGTCTGGGATGGTGCATATAAAAGATTCCTTGTTGCTAATTGAAATAAATAGTAGCTCATGAAGTGGCGACAGCGGGTTTCCTCTCTCAATATCTGTAGTCCTTAACCATATGCCTAACTCTATATAACCGTAAAATAAAATGTGTTGAGTGCGTCATTAAATAAAACAATTTCCTTCCTTATTTCTGCATAGCTGATAAATGGGTCAAGCAGATTTTCAATTATCAGAGGCCTGAGTAAGAAGGCGAAATATAGGTATACCTTTTGACAGCAGTGACATTAACTTTGCAGGAAAGTTTCACACTCCTAGGTCAGTTTCTCACACACTATATAAGTCCTAGGTCAGTGGAACTTGGTTTGTACTTGCACCTGTGGATGTACGTAATAGTGCATTGAAAAAGTTTATCGTATGCAAAGCATTTAAATCCGTGGAATTCTTGTTATTAACAGTTAATGTAGTAATTGTCTAATACTTACATTTGATTTTCTTACATTTGAAAAGAAAATCAGTATCACAGCTTGTGATATGTGCTGTCCTGTCTGGTAAAATAGCCTATTGGTAACAGCAGAATTCTTAATTCTGTAGACCGAATGCCAAAATGGCTGTTTTACACACCAAGTGCTACTGGTCTACAATGTAGGCAAAGCTTGTGGATTAATAATACAAAAATTCTTAAATTTATAATTTTGAAGCAAGAATATGTTCTATCGCAAAATAAACAAGTGCAATAAATAGGAAGCGAAAACAAATGTATGTGAAGTTCTGTATTTATTACATACCTTCTTTTATATTTTACAGAAACGTTTTTTCAATTAACACTTTGTTAAATCTATGATCAAAACTCCTTTCGTGGATTTGCTTAACGTTCAGAATCATGCTCTGCGGCAGCGTTGTGTAATGTTTCAAATACGATGTGATGTAATTTGTAAATCGTCTAGGACGTCAGTAAATAAAAGGCGCTAACTGCAGTAATAATAAAAAGGGAATTCCCCATGATTTCAAAATGTATTTATCTCTATAGTAAGATTGAATAGGTATGTAATAAATGCTAGTCTCCTACTTGTCCAACCAGAGGGGACTGTAGGTTTCCTCTCAGTCCTGTCTTTATGTTACTCCGACTGTCCCACATGTAATTTGCAGACGTTTTTTAAACAATGCTTAGAGATATTGAGGTGGAATTTTGTTCATAGTTTTATAATGCACTATTTTGACTTTCATGGCGATTTTTTATTAATTAGTAATATTTCTGTAGTGGGGGTGCTATTCAATGCATACTTGTCTATGTATAATTCCATCTAAATATCCTTGCTATCTCTATATTAATAAATGATTCTGGATTTTCAGGGTTCTAGTGACCAAAAGAATTTGGATGCTAAAGCCCCATCAATTTCTCCAGAAATCATGCGTGTTGCGAGTGAACGACACCAGAAGGGTTTGATGGCACCTTGGGTTTATCAGCTCCTCTCACTGGTAAGAAGTAAATTATAAATGTATGGAAGACCTGTAGTGTTTTCCTCGTTTCCTGTTTTCAGCAGTGTTCCACAAATTCTATATTGCACTCCTGTTTTATGAGAAGATGATGGCTTTAAGTTAAGTGATACTCTTTAGTGTTAAAGAATGCTCAATTGAAGTGTGTTTGATTTAAACTTTAAAAATGGTGATCACTAAGTTTAATATTTGTTGGAGCGTGTTTGTTAGTATTCCATTTATAGTTGTCCATACAAAAACAAAAACATCTTATAGCGTTAGGTATGTATTAGTTTGGCCAGTTAGGGGATGGAGTGAAAAGTAACATCACGAGTTTGATTATATTTCAGTGCGAGATCAAACTGCCCGTTATCTTGGAAGATGACACAAATCGTGAACTGCCATCGTACATTGATCTGTTCCGCCCCATCAGACAGACTGTGTACTCTGTGCTCTTCAACCTCAACAAACTAAAGATCATGCATGACAACCAGAACAAAGAACGAGGTACTTTTCAGTTTATAATCGTTTATACAGGTTTTTTGTTTTTTAAACTTAATTTTGGGGTTGCCTTTTCAAAGAGTGATGAAAGGTATTGGTTTTTCAAATAAAACCAACATTACTTTCTTGCTGATAAATTGTTTTGCTAAACAGTGTAATCTGTTTAATCAAATGGTAATTCCCCATGTTTCACTAGAATTCTTTGTTAGTTGTATGAAAACTCGATAAGCCCTTACTTTGAGACACTGCATATGTTTTGTCTCATTCATCCCTTGTAAAACATTAAAAGAACTATTACAGTGCTATAAAATATTCATGCTGTTTTGTTATTGCAAGCTAACCAGTTCCACACGACTGGTATATCATGGGCCTTTGTATAATATACTGTTCTGTCTTTGAGAATGTGCATACAAAAAATCTCGTTACTAATGAAAAAAATGTAGCAAATTTCCTCTGAAGATGTTAGAATTATCATATATTTGACATCTAACAGTCAATGATTGATATACATTTTGTTCAGTATCGAATTGCGATTCACTATGCAAGTTTCAGAGATTGCTACACAATTTTAGAACATGAAACAATAGTTGCTAATCAATTTTCAATTCACTAGAAATATCTCTAATCAAGATTTTGAAAACAAAATGTTCTCAATGTGCACTAGTGGTGGTGTCGTTAAACCAAACAAACGAAATGTTCTCAATGTGCACAAGTGGTGTCGTTAAACCAAACAAACAAAATGTTCTCAATGTGCACTAGTGGTGTCGTTAAACCAAACAAACAACATGTTCTCTGATTACATCAATGTTCTCTAGTAGGGTCATCTGTTGTTCCAGGTGACAATGCGCCACGGTCTTTTGATGTGCTGGTGAAGGAGTGGGTGGTGCGACGAGGCACCAACAAGCCAGTATTCGAAGTTGTGATAGCCAAGCCAGTGGACTGGAAGACGCCCAGTATTGAGCGCATGTGGCTGGGCCAGCAGCCAGATGACAAGAACCGACGTCTACGAGCTTTCCTCACGTGCATGCAGAGTGACTCCCCCTTGATGCTGAACACGCAGTATATTCCTCAGCACCTTCTCATAATGTGCTGCGTCCTCAGGTTGGTCCTTACTGCTGGGTTGTATTCTTGTTAAATATCTATTTAATTTTGTTAAAGTAATGAAGACTTTTCTGATCTATTCAATGAAATATGTTGTAGGTTTTTTTTAATATTATTATTATTATTATTATATATATATATATATATATATATATATATATATATATATATATATATATATATATATACATACACATATACACATAAACACACACAATTTCAGTGAAAGAGTGGGGTTAAGTTTCAGAACACTGGCTGTATAGGCATTCTGTTTGTTAGGTTAAGCAATCTAATTCAGTATGTTAGGACATTTGCTTATGTACATTAAAATAATTAATGTTAAAAAAAATAAAAATAAAAAGTTACAACTACCAGAAACAAACGTCTCTTCCAACCAAGAATCTGGCATTCACAGCACAGAATCTTGCAGAGTATGACAAATATTTTGAAAAGTCACTAGCCACAGGGCTAGTGGGTTTGTGAAAACCACTAGCCCACCAAGATAAAGCACTAGCCCAAATTCCTGATCAATTATAACTGGATTTTTATATAATTTTTGTAACATTACACATTTACGAGTATAACAGTAAAATAAAACAAACACTTAAATCATGTTGTAACTTTCAGTTTTTTGTCGTGTGGTACGTTTTGTCTTTTGTCAAGTGTGATCCATCGTCATTGTCCCGTTTTCGTTTTTGCCCTCCCCCCGGGGAAAAATAATTGAGCAAACTCTTGGTTGGTATCTAAACACACTATCAAAATAATTAAATTTAAATGAGGGTACGACAGTGTGAGACACAGTAATAGATGGTTCAGTGTATTTGGTAGTTGGTTATATATTTAGGGCCTACTATTTATGTCGCCAGGAACGGTGATGCCAAATACAGGGCATTATCCCGTGTCAGACCGATATCAAAAGAATATAACGGCGACATCTAATCCGTTGTTAATTGATGAACAAAAAAGGTATTATCTTGTATCGGCAACTGTGACGTATTATCCAAACCGCTACACGTAATAGGCCAAGCCGAGTCATTGCATATGCGGTTACTATTAAAGTAAATTGTTTTCCTGATTGCCGATAACCACATGTTAGCGAAGTGTTAAATTAGAAAACAATAGGTAAATAAAACAAACACTGAAATTCAAAACATGGCTGGGGTTTACTTGATTGAGATTAACCTGTCGTCGCAATTGGTGATTTCCAAGTTCTTAGCCTAAAACATATGTGCGAGATTAACTACCACGTGACGTGTCTAACCAATCAAAACACGCATGTCATTAGACTTTATTTCCTGTGCCAGAAACTTGAAAGGGAAAGGTAAACAATGCATGCTGTAACTGTGACGATGTAGAGATAGCATGTTACTGCAGTTTGCAGACCTAGCTCAAGTGGATTATTATTATATACTGATTGCGTTGTTGATATTATTCGATGACAAACGTCACAATCAAATTTATTAAACGAAATTTCAGCCGATAGAAAAAGAAAGAAAGAAAAAAAAAAACCCCACGATCGAGCGATGACGAGAGGAGGGGGGAAACCACTAGCCCGCAGGGGCTAGTGGTTTTGCGTTTCTCACTAGCCACGGGCGTCGGGCTAGCAGATTTGTCGAACTCTGAATCTTGTAAGATTTGCAGTTTGAAATAATTTTCAGTGATTATAATAACCATTGAAAGATCGAATAACTTGACAATATTAACCATTTGAAGGAACCCCTAGGTTTTGTAGATTGCATATATTGTCATGTGTACTTTTCCGACAATTTGTTTTGGGAATAATAAGTTGGAAGTAAACCATAATTTTGTATTTTTTTGACAGATATATTTTACGTTTTGGACGTGTGCTACAGAGACAGGAACTTGATGCTTTTCTAGCCATGTCCGTATCTCCTTTGCTTCACGATGTACAGACCATGCAGGATCTTAAAGTACGACCAGAGGATTTTACTATTGCTAGTTTACCTGTTATCAGTGTTAGTAATGACAAGAACAGGCAACTAGGATGTATACCAGTTATAAGTATTGGTAGATCTGTAGATGAATATATTATGCAGTCTTCAGATTTAAAGTAAATAAAATAGTCGGTGAACTGAGGGATAGTATAAAAGTTATTTATCCAACAGGGCAATTTCACAGTGATGTACGTTACATTCAGAGAGGTTGGAGGCCATTCCAACTGACCTGATTGCTAAAGTGGTACCCCCAGTAAATCGGTCTTGTGCATGAGACTTGCCAATGTTCATGTCTATTTGGTGCCGCAGAGAAATATTATGTCCCTTAACTCGTTTTTTTGTTGTTATTTCATCAGTTGTCTGTAGCAAGAAGTAAAGCTAATTTAGTTTAATGCCAGTATGCCTTTATGACTTACAAATGTGTTAGAAGCAAATATTTTAATATTAATGTATATTTCTATTTTTCAGCTTCCCACAATTCAGACTCGTGGAGCCCAGCTGGCAGCTTTATTCATGGCTGGTGTGGAGACGGCTATATTTACTAACGATGTGTGTGGCGCCCCCATCCCGTGGACCATGTGTTGTCCGTGGCTGTTCTTTGATGGAAAGCTGTTCCACTTCAAGCTGCTCAAGGCCAACAACAACACGCCACTCATTGACATGTGTGATGGGCAGGTTAACAACTTTTTTTCCTAGTTCTATGGGGCGGGACGTAGCTCAGTGGTAAAGCGCTTGCTTGATGCGCGGTCAGTTTGGGATCGATCCCAGGACACAATATTTCACGCGAACCGCCGTTCTGTTCGCATGTCAGTTACGCAAAGTTAAATTTACGCGATGCCGCAAACTGGTTACATCATGACCTGTAAACGTTCAGAAATTAAAACATGCAAACTTCACGATTACAGGACGTTTATTCACGCAGACATACTCTAGTATTTCGACAAATGTTTTAGGCTGAATTTTAGATACTTGATGCACAGCAAATCGGTAAACGTCGTTATATTTTAACAATTGTAATTTGCGACTAGTCTGAAGTAAATGTTCAGTATAGAGTCCAGCCAAAAGTTTTAAAGAAATGTGCTCAGAACGCTGGGGACGGCTAAATTATTTGCTACTATTTTATCTCTAAAGGAATATATGTAGACATAATATTGGATTGCCAATAATTTTACACATGTTAAAAACAGTTTTAACGTAAACAGGAATATAAAAGTGTCACAAAAAATGAAAAATACTAACATCGCATAATAAGCTTTAAAAAACCAAACATTTAGAAAGTCACTGTAGTATAGAAGTACCATCGATAAAGTGCAAGTAGCGTAGCCACTGCAAAACGCAAAAAGGAATCCCTTCAAATGATTTTGTATATATTTCAAAGGCGTAGCGCACAGTACGCATGTGCGTAATGCAAAAATAAAATCCGAGAATAGGTCGAGGCTGTCTGTAATTGTTCTATAAAATATCCTCTTAAAATTGACTCGAAAAAAAGATTACCAAAAACAAAAATGCCTCCGAAAAGGCTCAAATTGCATCTACAGGCATCCTGAGTTTCAAACTTTTCACAGGGGAAGGCCCCCGAACATGCCTGCTCGAACATGCCTTTGGCATGCATAATGCTAAGAATTTTTTTGGCTACGCCCCTGTATTTTGTTTTAGTACTGGGGCTGATATTCAGTTCTTTTATAATATTGTTAACTTTAGCAAGCATTAAAGACATTTTTTTTTTGTATTTTTTTTAACTTTGTTTCAGCTAAAAACTATGTATTTAAAATATAATTTCAACGTAATTTTGAGGTAACCGAAATATAATTCACGTAACCGAACAATTGGTTACTTAGGTAAAAACCACGTGAACCGACTTCCGGTTCCCTCATATTTCGAAATATTGTCCCCTGGATCCCAGTCGGTGGACACATTGGGCTATTTCTTGCTCCAACCAGTGCACCACGACTGGTACATCAAAGGCTGTGGTATGTGCTATCCTGTCTATGGGATGGTGCATATAAACGATCCCTTGCTGCTAATCGAAAGAGTAGCCCATGAAGTGGCGACAGCAGGTTTCCTCTCTCAATATCTGTGTGGTCCTTAACCATATGTCTGACGCCATATAACCGTAAATAACATGTGTTTAAAGAAATAAATGTTTTATTTAACAACACACTCGACACATTTTATTTACAGTTATATGGCGTCAGGCATAGGGTTAAGAACCACACAGATTTTGAGAGGAAACCCGCTGTCGCCACTACATGGGCTACTCGGGGTTTGGAGTCGGTATCTGGATTAAAAATCCCATGCCTCGACTGGGATCCGAACCCAGTACCTATCAGCCTGTAGACCGATGGCCTACCACGACACCACCGAGGCCGGTCAAACTGTGTTGAGTGCATCATTTAAATAAATAAAAAATCCTTTCATTTCTTGACTGTATCGGGTATACAATTAGATGTGGACAGTGTACATATTTGATATTTTCCTTCCCCTTCAGTACTGCCTTGTCATTACAGTTCTTTAATGCTCATTAATGTGTTCATTATTTTCTTAAAACTGTTTTTCAGGTTGATCAAGTGATGCGTGTGGAGAGAATGCGCCAGGCCATCATGGAAAACATCAGTGTTGAGTTTGCTAAACCTCTGTTGCCAACAGCCTCTCTGTATTCCAATTACCCATATGGACCGTACCCTGTGCCCCCAGGAGTGTCTTACCGACCTGCGGGTGCTGCTCGGATGGCCTACCCCATTCCTGTGCGAGGTGGACGTGGCGGACCACCTGTGCCAGTGGGAATGGGACCAAAGACACCAGGCAGAGGAAGAGGAATTCTGGGTAATTGTGAGCAAATTTTACAAAAGTTATTTGGAAAGACTTTATGATTATAGTGGTTATAGTGTTTGTTGCATCCCATATCTTCCTCTCTGCTTTGTTATAGTGCCAGATGTGCATGGAATAAAAGTTGTGTAAACTTGATTGTCAATATTTTTTTTTTTTTTCTTTCTTTGCTTTTTTGAATTCCATCTTATTTCATCCCGATCTGGCAACTCCTGCTATCTTTCAACTTCTTTCGCTGTCCACCTCTACATGTCAGTCCTTGTTTCTCCAATTGTGACAGGTGTGGGGGTCTTGTGGCTATCCGTGCCACACACCTGTCATTCCCCATCAGCTTTTAGCTGTGAGTTTAGTCTGACCACTTAGGAATGTGTTCAGTAGTAGCATTTTTAAGAGGCACTTTTAACTACCTACTATGCTCCCCTACTACTTGAAGACCATTTGATTAATCACATTGGTGCTGAGTAGCTTAGTCTCACTTGTGTAAAACTATGAATATCCAAAGCCCATTAATGCATTCATTTTCTTTCAAAAACCAAACATTGATAGGTTGACAGATGTTATGTGTGAAAACTTGATATTCAAAGCCAGAATTTGGATTACAGGAAATTGCTGTGGCAAAAATAAATGCAGATGAAAGTAGTTTGATTCCGATAAAATATCTTGCTTCGGCTTTAAAGCTGGATGGTATTGAAATTTGAGGTTCAGTATTGGTATCGCTTTTTTGGGGTTGATTTACCTCGGTATCAATACGGTATTCGATATTGACATTATACCAATACTGAGTGGTATATACGGTATACCGCCCAGCTCTAATCAGCATTTATGTATTTTAATATCTTCTCACAATAAAATATATTACATTAATTTGTTTTACTTATTTTTGTTAATTGGCATTGCTGAATACAGACACAAATGGATCATGCTCACCACGTTTAGTCATCCTTGATAAATTGTTTTGGATCAGTATTTTATGTATAAGATAAAAATTAATAGTATTTTTGTGATTAGTCAAATGTGAATAATAAAAAATCTGCCTGTTACACAATTGTCTGGTTGTTATAAAATAATTTCCTCGACAGGTCGTTCTCCCGTAGATCAGCGTGGTGGCCAGTTGGAGGTGGCGGGAGTAGTTGTTGGGAGCTGGGGTCCGAATTACTCGGCAGCGGAACGTGGCCGTGGCGGACACCCGGGACAAGGTGGCCCTCCAGGACACAACGGAATGCCTCAGGTGATGTCGATGGGACGCCGAGGAATGGGACCGAGTCGAGGATTCCTGGCATCGCGTGGAATGAGAGGACGTTTACCGCCTATGTACAGTCTGCGTGGAGGAATGAGGCCTACCGTAAGTCTGAAACACAGAATTGTTTTTGCTTCACCTTAGAAATAAAAAGGTGTTGTAGGTACAGTGAAACCTCTCAAAACCGGCCCCTCTGTAAACCAGAATTCCCTCAAAACCGGACGTATTAGTCTCGTTCTAAAAAACAGGACAGAACTTAACTTCTCTTAAAACTGGACATTTGTCTATGTCCCAAGGGTGTCCGGTTTAGAGGGTTTTCACTGTATAATCCTTTTTGACAGTTGCTTCAGTATCAACATTTCTATTATTTTTGCATTTAGATTGGCTATCACAACTTTGAATACTGGTTTATTAGTGCTCCGTTGCACCACCCACTCCATCAACTGCAAGTCCTAGGTCATTGAAACTGGTTTTATCACAATTGTATCAAAATATTTTGTTGTAGGTGAGACATTTAATTTCATGGAATAGTTTATTACAGTGGTGGTGTTGCTGTATTTGTATGTGTATATTTGGTACCATATTTTGAATGAATAAATAAATGTGTAATAACACCATAACATGAAACGTTTTGGACTGGAATGTATGATAAATGGAATTAATTTTTGTTTATATGTAGATTTAAATGTCACATTTTGAGTGGAACTCAACAAGTGTAATAGTTAAACATGTTGGATACACGATGGTTTCTCATTAAACAGAACTAAAAGAGATTGTGTTAAATCAATATTCCTTTCCATACAGTACACTCGTGGGCGAGGAATTCGGGCGATTCGGCGACCCACTCCTATGAGGCCTCGACAGAAAATGACCACAACACGCTCACGTCCGACATTCAAAACAACCATTACTTCCAAAGGACGTGGTGTTACCGTCGATGCTTCAGCCAGGTTAGTACTCTGCTTTATGTAGCCCAGTGGGGACGGGACGTAGCTCAGTGGTGCAGCACTCGCTTGATGCGCAGTCGGTGAGATCAGTCCCCGTCGGTGAGCCAATTAAACTATTTCTCGTTCCAGCCAGTGCACCACGACTGGTATGTACTACCCTGTCTGTGGGATGGTACATATAAAAGATCCCTTGCTGCTAATTGAAAAAGAGTCGCCCATGAAGTGGCGACAGTGAGTTTTCTCTCTCAGTATCTGTGGTCTGACATTGTATAACCGTAAATAAAATGTGTAGAGTGCATCATTCAATAAAACATTTCCTTCTTATGTAACCCAGTGGTAAAGCGCTTGTCTGATGCCGAGTTTATCAGTTGACTTATTGGGTTATTTCTATGTTTTTGTCTGTGTCCTATGTTTTTGAAACAAAACAAAGATTAAAATTCTAACATATTTATAACAGACGACTGGAAAACAATTCATTGTAGGTGAGACAGACTAATTGTTCAATAGTCCCAGCCGGCCATGTGTGACGATTGAAGGGTCTTTGGCCAGAATTTCGATAGCTGACACGATCCATCACGCATGAATATGTTTTAGCATGCTAATCCTGAGGTTGATGGTTTCTTTGCTTTTATATTTCTCATTCCAGCCAGTGCACCACAACTGGTATATCAAAGGCCATGGTATGTACTACCCTCTCTGTGCGGTGGTGCATATAAAAGATCCCTTGCTACTAATAGAAAAGAGTAGTCCATGAAGTGGTGACAGCAGGTTTCCTCCTTCAATATCTGTGTGGTCCTTAACCATATGTCTGATGCCATATAACCATAAATAAAATGTGTGGAGTGTGTCGTTGAATAAAACATTTCCTTCCTTCCTATGCTTTTACTGTTCAAGTTCAATGCAACTTTATCGGCATACCACTGGGTGAATTGTTCTTTCGTTATGACTTTGAAATCACCATTGACAGATAAAAGAAGATACAGTTGTAATGGTACATACATGTATCCTAATGTTTATCCAGATTTAGCTAAATATACACATTACGTACATGATTGCTGAAAACATGCTTCGAGTTGATCTCACCAAAAACACTAGGTACGAAACGGGTTAATTGATGTGTACACAGACATGTTAGTGAGTTGATCTCATTGAAGAGATCTTGAACTCTGATTTAACCGTACGTACACAAACGTGTTGTTGGAAAAGTAATATTTCAAAGGGAAGCCACTCGCATTAATTTCATGTCACATTTTAGTCTGCCCGCTGTCACTCACATTAATTTTGGGACACATTAATTTCAGGATCTACAGTATTTCGCAATCAGCCAGTGCATTACAAGTAGTATATATCAAAGGCTGTGGTATATGCTATCTTGTCTGTGGGGTGGTGCATAAGAAAAAATCCCTCGCTGCAATGGAAAAATGTAGCAGGTTTCTTCTCCAAGACTTAAAAATGTAACAAGTTTTCTCGCTAAGACCGTCAGAATTAAAAAAAAATTGGCATCCAGTAGCCAATGATTAATAAATTATGCTCTAGTGGTGTCATTAAACAAATTAAATAAACTTTTCTTCATATGTGCAGATATGCAGGGCAATCTTTACATCATTTCATATTCAGTGTTCAGGTGACCTGTTTAGTTTCATTGTAACCTGTTATGACTATGTAAATAATGTATTAATTATAATGAGCGAATGATAAATGAGTTATGTAAAACCATGAGCATTACATGAACAAAACCATTGTTATCACAATTTTTAGGCATCTGGTACTGTGATGTCATGAATACAAGAAAATCTAACCTGTTATGACTATGTAAATAATGTATTAATTATAATGAGCGAATGATAAATGAGTTATGTAAAACCATGAGCATTACATGAACAAAACCATTGTTATCACAATTTTTAGGCATCTGGTACTGTGATGTCATGAATACAAGAAATCTAACCTGTTATGACTATGTAAATAATGTATTAATTATAATGAGCGAATGATAAATGAGTTATGTAAAACCATGAGCATTACATGAACAAAACCATTGTTATCACAATTTTTAGGCATCTGGTACTGTGATGTCATGAATACAAGAAAATCTAACCTGTTATGACTATGTAAATAATGTATTAATTATAATGAGCGAATGATAAATGATTTATGTAAAACCATGAGCATTACATGAACAAAACCATTGTTATCACAATTTTTAGGCATCTGGTACTGTGATGTCATGAATACAAGAAAATCTAACCTGTTATGACTATGTAAATAATGTATTAATTATAATGAGCGAATGATAAATGAGTTATGTAAAACCATGAGCATTACATGAACAAAACCATCGTTATCACAATTTTTAGGCATCTGGTACTGTGATGTCATGAATACAAGAAAATCTAACCTGTTATGACTATGTAAATAATGTATTAATTATAATGAGCGAATGATAAATGAGTTATGTAAAACCATGAGCATTACATGAACAAAACCATCGTTATCACAATTTTTAGGCATCTGGTACTGTGATGTCATGAATACAAGAAAATCTAACCTGTTATGACTATGTAAATAATGTATTAATTATAATGAGCGAATGATAAATGAGTTATGTAAAACCATGAGCATTACATGAACAAAACCATTGTTATCACAATTTTTAGGCATCTGGTACTGTGATGTCATGAATACAAGAAAATCTAACCTGTTATGACTATGTAAATAATGTATTAATTATAATGAGCGAATGATAAATGAGTTATGTAAAACCATGAGCATTACATGAACAAAACCATTGTTATCACAATTTTTAGGCATCTGGTACTGTGATGTCATGAATACAAGAAAATCTAACCTGTTATGACTATGTAAATAATGTATTAATTATAATGAGCGAATGATAAATGAGTTATGTAAAACCATGAGCATTACATGAACAAAACCATTGTTATCACAATTTTTAGGCATCTGGTACTGTGATGTCATGAATACAAGAAAATCTAACCTGTTATGACTATGTAAATAATGTATTAATTATAATGAGCGAATGATAAATGAGTTATGTAAAACCATGAGCATTACATGAACAAAACCATTGTTATCACAATTTTTAGGCATCTGGTACTGTGATGTCATGAATACAAGAAAATCTAACCTGTTATGACTATGTAAATAATGTATTAATTATAATGAGCGAATGATAAATGATTTATGTAAAACCATGAGCATTACATGAACAAAACCATTGTTATCACAATTTTTAGGCATCTGGTACTGTGATGTCATGAATACAAGAAAATCTAACCTGTTATGACTATGTAAATAATGTATTAATTATAATGAGCGAATGATAAATGAGTTATGTAAAACCATGAGCATTACATGAACAAAACCATCGTTATCACAATTTTTAGGCATCTGGTACTGTGATGTCATGAATACAAGAAAATCTAACCTGTTATGACTATGTAAATAATGTATTAATTATATATATGAGCGAATGATAAATGAGTTATGTAAAACCATGAGCATTACATGAACAAAACCATCGTTATCACAATTTTTAGGCATCTGGTACTGTGATGTCATGAATACAAGAAAATCTAACCTGTTATGACTATGTAAATAATGTATTAATTATAATGAGCGAATGATAAATGAGTTATGTAAAACCATGAGCATTACATGAACAAAACCATTGTTATCACAATTTTTAGGCATCTGGTACTGTGATGTCATGAATACAAGAAAATCTGAAACTTTATTTTGTTTGTGCCAATAGCGGGTTTTTTCTATATTTGGAAATACAGATTTTTGTTTTCGTTTCTGTCTAGCTGTTTAAATTCTCTTTTATCATATATTTAAAGTAAAGTTTGTTTTATTTAACGACGCCACTAGAGCACATTGATTTTTTTTATCTTATCAGCTATTGGACGTCAAACATAGTCATTCTGACACTGTTTTTTTAGAGGAAACCCGCTGTCACCACCTAGGCTACTCTTTTACGATAGGCAGCAAGGGCTCTTTTATTTGCGCTTCCCACAGGCAGGATAGCACAAACCATAGCCTTTGTTGAACCAGTTATGGATCACTGGTCGGTGCAAGTGATTTACACCTACCAATTGAGCCATGCTGAGCACTCACTCGGGGTTTGGAGTCTGTATCTGGATTAAAACTCCCATGCCTCGACTGGGATCCGAACCCAGTACCTACCAACCTGTAGACCGAAAAAAATTAAAATATATATATATATATATATTGTGTTTATGGTGTCAATGTATATTTATGGGGTTTTTTTCTGATTTCTTTTCAGTGGACTTCCTTTTGTGAGCCAAGATGTCCGAGTCACAGAAGGCAAAGTTGGAATCTTTTCTGACGCTGACGAAGCAGCTGTCGGTGCAATCAACCATGCAGAGCAGGATTCTGGTTTCATTGGAGATGGGGCCAGCTCTGCTCTGTCGGTTTAAACACTTTTTAAACAAGTACATATGATCCAAGCCTAGACTGTTCTGTTAAAATTTTTTTTTACAAAAATGTCGAAATTAACAGGAATTTATGTTTTTCATATACATTAACATCTGGTGGTTGCAGTACTATACACATTTTTTAAATTATTCTCCTGATGGACTGCAGTATAAAGTAACATTGGTTCTAACTCTTGCCTTCGTTGGTGCCAACTGATCATTAAACTGAGAAAAAAAACAATCATTCTGAAAAATCTTATTTAATTCATTCACCAATGGTTTTTATTTTATTTATTTGTAATTTGTACATTTGGTCAATTTTATTTTCACATCAGAAGACTTTAGGCTTGGATTTCTTGTTTAAAATACAAGAAATGACAGGTGTTACTAATGAGATGCCAATATTATTATGTGAAGTAATTCAAGTGTGCGGATACGTACAGACTGGATTTGACATTAATCAAAGATCGTGAAATTACAAAACATCACAACTTAACCAGAGAACAACTGAAGCCATTATGACGTTTGTGGAGTTGCCCGTTAACCATTGCTATTAACAGACATATGATCAGCGACACAATTATTGTTTTCATTGTGGTAAAGTCTTTCATAACTGAGACAAATGGCCTAGCATGCGAGGAATACCTTTTGTCCGGGGCTTTTTCTTCCATTGAAAGCTGTCATTAATGAAGTGGCTATTCAAATTGAAGATCGTGAAGATGCAATTATAGCAATGCACTTTTTGACTAAACAATTGACTTGCACCTTGTGAAAGGGGGAAAAAAAAACTACAATAAAACCATTGTTGAAAGAAGCTTGTGTGCGAAAACAGACGTTACGTTTTCCAAGTTACTTTGAATACCTCGAGGTGCTACAAGAACAATTAGCATTTTCAAGGCATCCCATGCCTCTTGCTGTCCTCAGTGCTAACACATTTTTTGTGGCGTTTTTTGCCCAATGTATGCATTTACACTTTTACATTTGTTGGACATGCATAGAGCCATGATGTACAAGCTTGTGGGATTGCAGTGGCATCGGTAATGGGTTTGTATGTATGTATGTATGTACGTATGGCCGATGTTGATAT
The DNA here is from genome assembly GCF_016097555.1 of Gigantopelta aegis. Taxonomy (NCBI): domain Eukaryota; kingdom Metazoa; phylum Mollusca; class Gastropoda; order Neomphalida; family Peltospiridae; genus Gigantopelta; species Gigantopelta aegis. The sequence continues at coordinate 71,965,618 of NC_054701.1, forward strand.
ATTTTTGACTCACTTTTATACAAAGAAATGTATTATTTTTGTACATTTCGTACTTGTTTTTGTACAATCTAGGCAATGTTTATTACAGAACGATGAAAGCGTTCATCACGAAATTACGACTGTAAGGATGGGTTGAGTGGGCGAAGCTATGACCTCCAAAATAGCTAAGTGATATCTCCTGTAAGATAAGATTTCATACTAAAAATGTTACTGGAAAAAAAAAAATTAATTTTTAAAATAAAAATTTAAGATATCTGTAGGTACTTTTCTATAAATCTTGACATGCTTATGTTCATATATTTAACAAGATGTCTCATCACAAAAAAAAAAAAATATTTGGTTAAAATAAAATGAAGATATATCCTTAAATCATTTGGTTCATAATTCATCTAAAGTAAAACATATCTATCTTTCTGTCGGGATCACTTCATTGGAGAGCCAGAAATGGATCTGTGACTTAGGCAGATGTGCTTTGAATGAAAACATTTTGCCCCTGCAGGCAAGCTTAATTAAATAAAAGTCGAGGCAAAAAGTGACATGCGTACATATATAATGTAATTTTAAAAAAACCATACTTTATTTCAATGAACTGGAGTAGCAGTTCAGTGGGACTAACAAGAATGGTGGTCCTGAGACAACCATAAGTTTGAATTACTGTAATATTATTTTACTTTCATATTGTATAAAAACTGTTCAGTGCTACACCTTGTCCCAGTCGAGAAATACCGCCAGCTTTTGAGACATTAAAACTCGGATCGTTTTTCAGATAGTATAAATAAAAGCTGGAGTTTGAAGCAATGATCTTGCTACTTTTTCTCCTCAATTTACACCTAGGTAAATCTCTTGATTAGGAATGTTTAAAGCAATTGTCTTTTGTGTTTGTTACTGAACTTGTAATATACTATGCTACGTTGATAATAAATCTATGAACTATGTCGTATTGGGATAGAGAATTGAACAGACATAGAAAATGATAATAGTTGTGGGATATGTGACGATAAAATTACACATGAAATGAAATGAAGGGGGAGAAAAAAAAGGAGACTGTTACATTTCCTCCATAATAATTAAGATGTTGAGATCGGTTCATTAAAGCTATTTTGAACTGATTTGTGAGTGATAAAGTAAATAAAATGTGGCAAAGGCTTCAGAATAAAGAACATTAATATTTAAAGTCAACATTTCTTGGTGTTGAAGATGATAATGCGAGTTAAAATCTGGATATTATTGAAGCGGATTTAGGGACATACGTTTGAGCATCACACATATACAGCCATGTTGGTCAGGCTTCAAGAATTATTTTTCAAAATATGTATGAGAAGGCATCTACTGCTCGAGATTTGCTCTGAATAATGTTAAGAATATGCAGTGAATAAAATTTTGCCTTGATTGGAAAATTATTCAGAGAAATATTGCATAGGAATGCACTTGTGTGAAACAAGTAGATAAAAAAAATAAAATAATAAGGATTGTTGTCGAGGCATTGACAAAAGTTGGACACGTTAGGTGGTTTGGCCCATTGTTACAATGATGGTGAAATCAAACCCATTTATATATTTTAACCAACTATAGATTCTTTGTATCATTGTAATTCTATTATTCAACTTGTTTTTTTGTTTTTTTCTTCACAATTTTTTTGTGATGGAAATAGTCTTGAATTTTTTCCTAAATTGATAGTATAGTAAACAAGATATCACAAACGGTGAAGGTTAAACACTGGGGTAATAAATGTTGAATGAGTTTAATAACATCCCTGTTAGAAGATTTTCGCCCCATATCAGTTCACCATGTTTTAGCTGTATAAGCTTTTTGTAGAGGCCAGGCTCCAAATGGGCAGCTATCTTGTTTCATCTCGATCACGTAAATAACAAATTGAGTAAGTAAAAAAAATTTACTATTGCTTTAAGTACGGTTGGAACATTAATAAAAAAACGCCTATTTCCCCAGTTAGATAATGATGCATTTCGTAAAGATTATATTGATATGATCATTTTGATGGGAAAACAATTAACACATTTGTAGATTTTTGAAATTATGAAAATTGATTTTGAAAAATTAATTGAATTACTTTGTCCTTGAAAATTATTTTATAGAACAGATACAAATAGTGTAATTTTATTCAAGCTAATTTCCTTTCTTTTCCTTTCGTTGTTCATTTGGAGCCCATAATAGTATTAAATGTATCTTTGAGAATAACTTCTGTAAAAATCTAGTTAACAATACTGTACTAGCACAGGATTTTGTTGTTTGTGTATTTTTGAAAAGAAGAAAAAAAAGTAATTTATGTGGCATGGAAATGGGATGTATTTTGCACCAGTTAAACTTTTGTATCGGCTGAATAATGTAGCAAAATGAACAGTTTTGAGATTATAATAAATGTTTGGTGCATGAATTACTGGTCTATTTGATTCTACAAAACTATTAATCCTAAATAAATTCAGAATCTGCGTTACTACTGTAGCATTTCATAATCTATTTCTGTGCCACCTTTATCATTTATTGAATATAATTCTCGATATTTGTGTGAGTTTTGATCTTTCATATATCCATGCTTGCTTTTTTTCTCATGAATGTTTTTAATTAAAAAATTTGCAGACAAAAAAAACTATTGCACGTTTTGGAGAGTCCAGTTTAGGTGTAAATAGAACATGAATTATGTTCTAAGTGCATGTATAGCATTGTTTTTGTATTCTTGTCTTGATTTTTTAAAATCATATATATATAGAACCATACAGTAGTTTGAATTTGAACATTGTTCAATGAATTATCTTGTTTTTTGCCTCGAGAATTTTGTGGAATTATGAGATTTAACATTTACTTTGAAAACACTTGATCAGAATGTTAAAAAAAAAAACGACTTCATAAACTGGGACCTTGTTTTATTTTTATTGTAGCTGCACCAGCACTTAAGTTGCTTATGGGTAACTTTGAAAAAAGAAAAAAAGTTTTAAATAATTATCCTATTACTGCATCTGTTTATGCTATTTATGCAGATAAAATATTTAAACATTCAATCTAATTCTTTATTTAACCCAAAAATATATATCTGCATTTAATATTAATTTTTATGTGAAAATTTCAAAGTTTGAATGTATTATTATTTTTTATGCATATACTTTGGGTTCCCACTTTAACAGAGTACCATATGAATATTTACTCCTCAACAAATTTTAAGAGAAAAAAGATAATTCTTAAGAGATATTTCAACTCTCTTCATTGCTTAGAAATGTTTTTTAATGCTTGATTTAAAGTAGACCATGTTGAAAGTTGGGGAGTTTTCTTTAACATTATTAATTGTACACTGGTTACATAAAGTAACTGGACATTTAAAAGGAATTAGTTTTTGAGCAGTAAATATGCATGGCTAAACTTGAGCTTTTTTTTTAGAACTCTAAAATGATTGTTAGTTTAGAAAACAATGTTGTCCGACAATAAATTTTGTGTAAGAAATTGTCACTTTCACCAAACATTTTGAGGTATTTTTCACATTTGTCTTTTAACATCTCAATTGTAAGTTATGGGCAAACTTTTAGCATTTAAAAATATATACTAAAATGACGTCAATTTTGTATACCCGGTACTGTAGATTTCGTCTTATCAGCATTGCACTGTGAAGACATATTTTAGTGTTATTACAGGCTCTCTCTTGCTTCTAGTAACAAAATTGTCGTGAGAAGTACATTTATTTATGCTACCAACAAAATCATTGCATATAGCCAGGGATGTTTCCTACAAGCAGTTTTTGTCCACGCTTTAAAAAAAAAAAAAAAATCTTCTCTACGACGGACATATTAACAAGTGTGGGGTTTGTCTGAAAAGACTAAAGTGGGAACCCTCATAATGGGCAAAACCAATTCATTTGTGCATCCAAAGAACTCGGGAGTGACTTTTTTTGGTTTCTGCAATACCCCTGGGTACATAAATTTAAATTTATAATGGTTTGTATTCATGTCGAACATAAATGCAATGTTATTCAACCTATTGAAACAAATTCAAATATTTTGTTAGTGGTCTGAGAATGAAGTTGTTACTAAACTGCTATATTATCTTGGAAGCAGTGAAATTATTTCCCCAGGGGTAGCTATATATATAAATATATATATATATATATATATATAATATATATATATAAAAGCAAGTAGTAGTCACAATTTGATTCCAAGGAGTTTAATGGAATCTTGGTTTGTCTTCTTGTAACATTATTTCACTATATTCTAATGTCTTATCCAGGTAATTTTGCATTATATTATTGAAGTACTTATAGATAATGTACGTATTAAGGACTAATTAATCATAGTAAGGTATACATCTGTGAATTTACTGAAATAATAAAAATATATCTGCAAAATATTCAGCTATAGACTTTATGGTTTGCAGATATATTTATTTTGTAAGCATGTATCTTTTTTGAAAAGCTTCATATAGTTAGATCTTGATTAATAATAAAGTGTGTGTAATCATTAATATTGGTAAATTGTCTGGCCAAGTTGTAATGAATATTCAAGGCAGTATATTATTGGTTATAATTAAGATACTGAAAGTTGTTTACCATAGCTTATTAAGAATAGTATCGGGTACTGAAAGTTGTCTTCCTTCGCTTGTTAACCAGCCTGTGGGTCTCCAGTGCATTCAGGTTCATGTTGAGTACCTAGTTTTTGTTGCAAGTACTTGCTTTCTCCCCCCTCTCTCCCCATAAGGGATGAATATTAAATAGGCGACTGATTGCAGTACATGTATATGAATGTGAGTGTCTAAAGAATTAAGTTATTGAAAGTCTGTTGAAATTATTATAGGCTATCAAAATTGAGGCTTGAATAAATATCTAAAGAACGAGTTGAACAGAAATTGCTGAAGTACCTGATACACACAAATTTGGCCGGCAGATGGGGTGGAAAAGGGTGGGAATTTAGTATTCATTGTTAAAAGAAGAGTGAATCATGGGGGCCAGGGATAAATTTCATAGGAATTGTGTATACCAGTTTATGTCAAGTATACCACACCCACAAACAATTTCTTGTCTCCAATCAAATGATTGATTTACCCATCCCCTGGGTTAGAATTAATGAAAATAGTTCACAAGATAATGTGCACTTATTTTGTTATTGTTATTAAGTTTAGAATAAGACTAGTTTGGTGAAGACTGTTTCAAATTATCAAGAGATAACACATGTATTTGTAAAAATCTAATCTACTTAGGTTCATTACAGCTTGGTCAGGCCATAATTATGGGATATTTTTAGCTCGTCTTGGTGTTTTTTTTGTCCCTGTAGCAGCCTGATCTTATATTGACAATGTGAACAAGCTCTTGCAATATTTTTGCCCAAGTTTATTGTATTGTACTGTGTGAGAGAGTATTGACAAAGTTTGCAAATACACCAGGATCTCCAGTTAAGGTGGAGTTTTAATATTAATAATCTTCTGGTAATGTGTATTTGTCGATGTTGGTTATCATACATATTATAACAAGTTTATTAACAAGTTCTCACAGGTCAGTGAAGGTTAGCCCAGGGATGTCGAAAAACAGTGGTACGATTTCGTCTGTTGTTGAATAAATGTTGTTTTGTGGTGACAAACTAGTCCACGTGTTGTTTGTTATAGAAAATTTATTAGTTTGACCAACTGCAAGGCTCGAAAGTAATGGCAGCCATACTGCAAATTGCCGCATTGCTCCAATGGCCTGAAAACAATCTTACCTGTGCCTTATTATGTATTGGTCATCATACACAAATGCAAGATAAAGGAACTCCATGTGTCGAGGCCAAGTGGCCTTGCCCTCTTTATTTGCCAAATGCAAGACCTGTAATTGCCATATCAAAGACCTACACAGGGTTTCTGCCAAAGGGTAAAACGGGTATGGCACCATAACCAAATGTTTTAACAGATTTTATGTTTTTAAGTTAATCTTTCGACAAAATTGACCATTACTGTATAATTTTCTTAACCCTAAACTTAACCAATTTTTGGGGGAGGCCCCCTTATACCCACTGTTGACTGCAGCTGCATATAATTCCATTGTGCCATACCCAAAAATTTCTTCCTAGCAAAAACCCTGCTACATGAGAAAATACAATGAGCATTTCCAACTGTTGCATCTTTTCACGATTTGTTTAAATCGGCTATAATTGGTAGCAAGGGAACTTTTCATAACATGCACCATCCCACAGGCAGTATAGCATATGCCCGAGACTGATACACCAGTTGTGGTGCAGTGGCTAGAATGAATGAAAGCCCAGTGGGCCATTGATTGAGAGATTGATCCTAAATTGATCGTGCATCGGATAAGTGATTTACCACCATAGGATCCAGTAGGCCCATCGATTGAGAGATTGATACTAAACCCACTGTGCATCGGGCAAGTGATTTACCACCAAAGGATCCAGTGGGCCATCGATTGAGAGATTGATCCTAAATCGACCGTGCATCGGGCAAGTGATTTACCACCAAAGGATCCAGTAGGCCCCATCGATTGAGAGATTGATCCTAAACCCACTGTGCATCGGGCAAGTGATTTACCACCAAAGGATCCAGTCGGCCCCATTGATTGAGAGATTGATCCTAAACCCACTGTGCATCGGGCAAGTGATTTACCACCACAGGATCCAGTAGGCCATCGATACTAAACCCACCGTGCATCGGATAAGTGATTTACCACCACAGGATCCAGTGGGCCCCATCGATTGAGAGATTGATTGATCCTAAACCGACTGTGCATCGGGCAAGTGATTTACCACCACAGGATCCAGTGGGCCCCATCGATTGAGATTGATTGATCCTAAACCCACCGTGCATCGGGCAAGTGATTTACCACCACAGGATCCAGTGGCCCCAACCGAATGTGCACCATCAAGTGATTTACCACCACTGGGGGGTTTCATCCTACGTTCCAAGAACCTCCAGTGAATGCTCTACTCCGTGAGGTAGGTCCTGATCCCTTTTTCTTTTAAGACCAGGGCCCCGTTCCATGAAGCCATCTTAGCCCCAAGATCACTGTAACTGTACACCTAACATATACACTTAAAGATCGCTTTGTGGAACAAGGCCCAGAACAATGCACAAACATTGAAAACAAGCCTGATACAGACTTTTATTTTGCAAATAACTATAAAATATTGTCATTTTCTTTTGAATATTAAAGATGTCACTGTGTTTCCAGTCTTGCCCCCAAATTGAAAAGAGGGAGTTTTGATTTCATCAAAAAGTTCAAAATCTGAAAAAACAAGCAAAACATTCAAATTAAAAAATGGGTACAGGTAAGTACATCATGTTTTATCATGTTTTTGTTTTTTATTCTCCAAGATGGTAAAAAAGATTTTTTTTTTTATCTGTGACGTTACTGGAAAGTAATGTACATTGTGGCAAACTAAAATTATTTCCAGAAAGGAGAAATGTCATTCTTGGTAATAATTTGTATTTAAAATCATTTCACTTCACCACATTAAATATTAAACTGCTACCATTTTATATTTAAATAATTTTCAGATGTCACTGACAATAATTTTACTTGTAAGAATTAGCAGTTGCCAGATTACTTAAAAGTGATCTTTATTAGCCAAGAAAAATGTAATACAGTTAAAGGGCCACTGGACTACACCCAGTTATATACAACCAATGTATGGAAACAAATATTTTCATTATAAACGTAATTCAAGTACATAAGACTGACAAAATGGGCCTAAAATGTCCACAAGACATTCATAATTTTAACAGGAAAAAAACTAATGGGGTTAAAATGGAATAATTTCTTTTGTTGATAGCATAATAGGTTTGAGTCATGACAGATATTCAGTATATATACATGTTATTAGATTATAAAACCAGGCAGCCAGGGCTAGTGAAGTTTAACCAGGGCCAGTAACATCTTTGTCTGGCTTACTGGCCACCATTATTTTGTAAGTAATATCCTATAATTTGACTTTTAAGAACAATATCACCATGTAAATCATTTCAGTTTTAACACTTTGTGTTTAGGTCTGTACAAAGAAGACATTTGACAAACACAAAACAATGCTCATAAGTTCATTAAATTATGATGTTCCCAGTGTATTTTTTAAATTAAAATGTTAACATTAAAGTGATAATCTAAACAAGATACCTGTTTCAAAAAATAACACCAGCTGATCCTTTGTCCAGTTACATGAAGTGATCACAAGGAGTCCATCGTTTTGCAGTAATGATTTCACATTTCTCTTGTAGAACTGTCTGCCCTTGTCGGCACCATCCGGCATTAAGCAGATGGCGTCATATGTGCCCTTGTCAATACACACTTTGTACTGTCTACTCAAACAAGTGGGACACCCAGTATTGATGTCCGACAGTATATCTACCACCTGCAAAAATAAAGGTTAAGTTAAAGTTTTTTTGTTTTTTTTTTTTAACACCACCACTAAATCTCATTTATTAATTAATTTAATCAGGGGTGTGATCTAGCTCAGTCGGTAAAACGCTCAACTGAGGTACCGGGTACTTGAGTTGTAGGATCAAATCTCCTTAGCAGACCCTCCCGCCACATTTTAACCAGTGCCCCACGACTGGTATATCAAATGCTATGATATGGGCTATCCTATCTGTGGGGAAAGTACATAATATTATAAAAGATCCCTTACTTGTAATGGAAACGTGCAGTGGGTTTCCACATATAGGACCACCACCTTTCTAGGCTTTAAATTGACAGGAAACAGGCAGCAAATGTGACTTCACCAGCCTCTGTGGTGTCGTGATTATGCCATTGGACATAAGGCTGGTAGGTACAGGGTTCGCAACCCAGTACCGGTTCCCACCCAGAGCAAGTGTTAACGACTCAATGGGTAGGTGTAAGACCACTACACCCTCTTTTCTCTCACTAACCACTAACCCACAGTCCTGGACAGACAGCTCAGATGTGTGCCCAGGACAGCATGCTTGAACCTTATTTGGATATAAGCACGCAAATAAGTTGAAAGAAAAAAGCATATGCCACCAAAATGCACAATATGCTTCTTGATGATCAGTTTCGCAAGCAGCTTTTGTTTTCATTTATGTTTTCAGAATATTCCAGATTTATCAAGAGTTCCTCATTTTCAAAGCTTCAGCCTTCAACACTGTTTTTAAAAAAAAGTTACATTATGAGTTTCATAAGGTATCTAATTTCACGACTTATTTCTCGGGACTGCTTCTCAATTTCTAATATTTGCTTCCAAATTAAAATTTGAGAAACAAAAGATTGCTTCCCAACCTACAAAATGAATTTCAATCCATGCCTGTAATACACAAGTTGTAGAAATGATAGAAATTGTAAAATAATCCAGTAGGTAAAGAGGTGGGGCAGGGGGTGGCATTTATTGATCATATGACCGGTCACACCTTAGGTTAACACATTACTACTGTGCTACACTCAGAACTAAAACATTACTACAATAAACACAGTTTTCATTTGGGAAATGACACAGCCTTAACAGTAGTTAGCACAAACTTTATGACATGAGGTTATTTTTATAACATCACTTTTCAGCTTGACTCCTTTGTTAAAAGAAAATGTTTCCAAACCTGATATTTAATATCGGGAAAGCCTTCGGCATTTGCAATTTGCACTGCAAGATCAATGGCCCCCTGTGAATAGTCAACACCTGTCAGGTCAGTAAAACCCAGTCTTCTCTGCAATAAACCACAATCGTTAAAAAATCATATAGGTAATGGATTAATGAAAGGATGAATGGGTGAGATGGATGGATGGATGGATGGGCAAGATGGATGGATGGATGGATGGATGGGTGCGATGGATGGATGGATGGTAGAATGAAATGATGGACGGGTGAGATGGATGAATGGGTGAGATGGATGGATGGATGGATGGGCAAGATGGCTGGATGGGCAAGATGGCTGGATGGCTGGATGGATGGGTGGGTGCGATGGATGGATGGATGGTAGAATGAAATGATGGATGGGTGAGATGGATGGATGGGTGAGATGGATGGATGGGTGAGATGGAAGGATGGGTGAGATGGAAGGATGTATAGGTGGATACAGACCTTGCTGTTTAAGGGGAGCTATCACTCTTGCTCCCCATTACTCCCCTCAATATTTTTCATGTCAGTCGGCATATACATATGATTCTGTATGTGAATGGATTAATGGATGGATGGATGGATATTTGGGTTGGCGAGCTAAATAGATGAATGACGATGGATGGATGGATGGATGGATGGATGGGTTGGCATGGGTGGATGGATGGATAAATGGGTGGGTGAGAGGGTGGATGAATGGACGGACAAACATGGATGAGTAGATGAATGAATGAATGAATGAATCAATGGATGGATGGATGAGTAGGTGGATGAAATAGATGAATAAATGAATTAATCAGTAGACAGTGGGACAGACATATGAATGATGGAGGGAGGGATGAATGCAATTTCAAGTGAGTGAGGAAGGCAAGTGGTAGAACTAATGGATAGACATATTAAGAATAAATGAAAGTGGTCGTAGGGAGATTTAAAAAAAAAAATTATAGTCATCCATAAAATACATCTCCATACAAGGTTGATTATCAAATTTAGGGTTTTTAGCACTTTCCACCCGTTTTATGCAATTAAAACATTACCATCTCAGTAAGAATAATTCCATTTCCACAACCTAGGTCAATAACTGGATCTGACATCTGTACAGAACTTTGTTCTATCCAGTCCACCACACGATTCTGACGGTCTTCTCCAAACCTGAAATATACAAATCTAATTTAAAAATACAAACTCTGTTCTATCCAGTCCACCACACGATTCTGACGATCTTCTCCAAACCTGAAATATACAAATCTACTTTAAAAATACAAAATCTGTTCTATCCAGTCCACCACACGATTCTGACTGTCTTCTCCAAACCTGAAATATACAAATCTACTTTAAAAATACAAACTCTGTTCTATCCAGTCCACCACACGATTCTGACTGTCTTCTCCAAACCTGAAATATACAAATCTACTTTAAAAATACAAACTCTGTTCTATCCAGTCCACCACACGATTCTGACGGTCTTCTCCAAACCTGAAATATACAAATCTAATTTAAAAATACAAACTCTGTTCTATCCAGTCCACAACACGATTCTGACTGTCTTCTCCAAACCTGAAATATACAAATCTACTTTAAAAATACAAACTCTGTTCTATCCAGTCCACCACACGATTCTGACGGTCTTCTCCAAACCTGAAATATACAAATCTACTTTAAAAATACAAACTCTGTTCTATCCAGTCCACCACACGATTCTGACGGTCTTCTCCAAACCTGAAATATACAAATCTACTTTAAAATACAAACTCTGTTCTATCCAGTCCACCACACGATTCTGACGGTCTTCTCCAAACCTGAAATATACAAATCTACTTTAAAAATACAAACTCTGTTCTATCCAGTCCACCACACGATTCTGACGGTCTTCTCCAAACCTGAAATATACAAATCTACTTTAAAAATACAAACTCTGTTCTATCCAGTCCACCACACGATTCTGACGGTCTTCTCCAAACCTGAAATATACAAATCTACTTTAAAAATACAAACTCTGTTCTATCCAGTCCACCACACGATTCTGACGGTCTTCTCCAAACCTGAAATATACAAATCTACTTTAAAAATACAAACTCTGTTCTATCCAGTCCACCACACGATTCTGACTGTCTTCTCCAAACCTGAAATATACAAATCTACTTTAAAAATACAAACTCTGTTCTATCCAGTCCACCACACGATTCTGACGGTCTTCTCCAAACCTGAAATATACAAATCTACTTTAAAAATACAAACTCTGTTCTATCCAGTCCACCACACGATTCTGACTGTCTTCTCCAAACCTGAAATATACAAATCTACTTTAAAATACAAACTCTGTTCTATCCAGTCCACCACACGATTCTGACGGTCTTCTCCAAACCTGAAATATACAAATCTACTTTAAAAATACAAACTCTGTTCTATCCAGTCCACCACACGATTCTGACGGTCTTCTCCAAACCTGAAATATACAAATCTACTTTAAAAATAGAAACTCTGCTTGTAGGCCTTTAAAGTGACAGACCCTAGTTTTTAAATACCATTCACTATTAAAGCCATTTTTGATAATTGAAATCAGACATTATTTAGATTTTATTGTTTAGATTATCCATTTCCATAAATCCTAAGTATATCAGGTTATCCTGCTGTTTTTAACACCACAAAATCATGGTCAAGTCATAGGGTTTAACGTACACATTCAGAGCAAGCTGTTTTAGTGCACGCCTGTCATAGGCACAGGTGCCGGCCTCGGATGGCTCCTCAGTCCAGGACAGGAAAGGGTGGGGTGGATGAGGGAGGCGACTGTCTGCACTGGCAGGTGCAAGAGAGCACCAGCATTCAGACCGGATTCGGTAGCAGGCGGGGGTGGTTTTGGTGCTATGGAATTTGGAATGTCCCATTGGATTAAAAAAAAAAAAAAAAAAAGTTTTATTTAACGACGCACTCAACACATTTTATTTACGGTTATATGGCGTCAGACATATGGTTACGGATCACACAGATATTGAGAGAGGAAACCCTCTGTCGCCACTCCATGGGATACTCTTTTCGATTAGCAGCAAGGGATCTTTTATATGCACCATCCCATAGACAGGATAGTACATATCACGGTCTTTGTTACACCAGTTGTGGAGCACTGGCTGAAACAAGAAATAGCCCTAAGGGTCTGACGGGGATCGATCCCAGACCGACCACGCAGCAAGCGAATGCTTTACCACTGGTCTACGTCCTGTCCCTCAGTTTGAATGAAGGAAACTGGCACATTTTTAATGGTCCGCCTAAATGGAAAGGGGGAGTTATGGGTTATGTCATATAATACTCTTTATTATATGATATAACCACTCCAGGCACATTGTTGTTTAAGGTTCCTCAGACCAGTGTGCCTACTACCAGCTCAATGGGGAGGTGACTGTCCACTATGCTGACCTCGCATGACCACTTTAAATTGACTTATTCATGTCCTGCTTGAACCTTTAATGGAAATATAAGCCAAAAATTTCATCTCCATTGAAGAGTGACTTTTAAAGGCTCAGTGAGGTGTATGGTCACAACACTGAACTCTCTCACTAGCCATTAACCCCAGACATGGACAGACTACAGAGTTTTATCACTTGTTTCTAAACTCTGATAATCGGCACAATTCCCCACCATTCTTTAAAGACTGTCATTTTCTATTCCCAATTTTTAAGTATAAACATCCCAATTTGAATGATATAAATAATTTCAATTTTTTATGATAATATCTAAAGACATATTTTGTAAAGGATACGTAACGCTTAACAAATACCGCTTCCCTCCTCTATAACATTTGGTATTAATGCAAAATATATATTAATTTGAATAAATACATGTATGTACATGTATAGGATTATTCTCTTAAATTCTAACTTAGCTTAATAAGTTGTTTTTGAAATGAAACTGAAAATTTCCATTTTTATTTTGTAAAAAAAAACAAGACACTGAAGTCAAAGGAACGGGTGTTAAGTCAAATTTTATAAATAAACCCCTGGTCCAAGTAGTTACAGTGTGTGTACCTTGTGTACACAGAACAATTTGCACAAAAATAAAATAAATAAATAAACCACATCAAAAAAAAAATAGTTTTTAGCTTCTGACCAGTAATACTGTTAAAGTGATCTAGGCTTACCATATTTCACCAACATCTCCAATGTCTTTGTAGGTTTTTAATTCACGATCGTATGTAGAATCCCAACTAAAAATGAAATTGATAATATAATTAACAGTATAATAATTAGATTAAGTAAATAGGTGTTCTCGATTTATACGAATTAATTATTCTTGTATGAAGGCTTTAATTGAAGTAGGATTAAAAATTAAAATGCAGGATTCTTGGACATTAGGTTTTTGTGTTTTATTAGGCTACTATTTTTGTTGGGGGTTGGGGTCTCTGTTTATTTATTGCACTAATACGTCAGTTAGTTCAAAACTATTATTTTGCTGTGATGATATCATCATACGAAGTCGTATTAACAGTTGCGACACTCATCATCACAAATAGCACGTGACGGACTATTTTTAAATCAAGAATTCACGTGACAGATGTTATGTGCTTTGTCTGTTTTAACTCATTAATATCCATAACCTACTATGACTTAGTTCCAAGAACAGATGGAGTAAAATCAATGTTGCTTGAAAGTTCGTTTGTTTCTTTTGCCATTTGGAGCACTAAGGTCTTAAACTTTAATCAACTTGTTCAAAATAGACTGAGTAACCGGAAGTACAAAAACAATATTATATAGTACTAACGACACAACGTTCTTAAGGTAAGTGCACTAGTCTTCTAAGGAAATTATGTATTTATATTTTGCATTAATATTTAATTTTAAAACGGAATAAAACAGACTAAATATTATGTACATTTAAAAATGTTTTAAAAAAATAATGATCAGTGCGCGATTAAAATAATAAAGTTGGAAATAAAGATATTCAAATGATCGTTACTATTATTTTGAATATATTCAGTCATCTGAATATTTAAATTAACAAATCATATGTCTGATATATTAATCGTATATATATATTTAATTAATATGGAATAAATATTTGAACATAAAAATTCGTTGTCTGGAATAGATAGTAGTATATTTTGGCATACTGGGAAACAAAAATGACGTAAGTGATCACGAGACTTATCGCCATTTTGCACGGAGGGTGTTTTTACTTCAATGAATTGTTGACAGAAATAAACTGCGTAGATCTAGAGGTACGTTAATACTGTAAGTAAGAATAGCCCTTCATTTTATAGGAACGTTTATTCAAGTCTGCAAGACGAGTAATAAGAATACTGATACGGAAAAAAAGTTGAAAAGGATTATTTTGGTCTTTAACATGTTCAGATTGGTTTCAAAACATTGTAACCTGATTGTTGTCATTGTCAGCTGAGCAGGTCCTTGTTCTATTTTCGATTGTTTTTTTGTGAAGTTGAACTGTCAGGACAGTTAACAGTGTGTGTATTTCCGCCATGGGTGAATATGTTAGAAATGATAAATTAAATAATGATCAAAATACTTTTGGATGTTTCAATTTCATTTAAAATTGTGAAAATAATGAACTATAAAGTTCAGTATGGGGATTCTGCTTTTGAGGATACACAAGAAACAATTTTTTTTTTTTGTATTAATGCGTTTTGCAAGATTTTCAACTGGAAAAATTACGTTGGGAGGCTTAATAAAAATTAAAATATGTTTAAAATGGTTTATGATACATAGTACGAGGTCAGATATTTGTGGGGCCTTACTCTCGAGTGCCTAATAAATAGGTATGTGAGAATCTGCCCCAGTCATCGCATATGCTTAGGTCAAATACCTGGTTTCTGGGTTGATCGCAGTGCAGCGGGCAGTGGAAATGCTGTACTTTCAAGTGCATTTTTGGGGTCGTGGGCGCAAGGTTGAAAATCTACACTTATACTGATGACGTAGTTTACATTTTCAGCAGTTGCCTCGTCTTCGATTTATTTCCATAGGATTCCTAGAAGTTTCACAAATCGTCTGTTAAAAGTTCGGTATACATAACCAATAAAAAATGCCTCCGATTTACGGAAAGGCGAGTAAAGACTCTTTTCAAACTTATATAGACCTGTAATATGTGTTCTTTTCTACCTTTATGTGGATTTTCAAGACAATCCTACATACATCATTGATTTATACCAGCAGCAGGATCGGGTTTTTCAACAAACCTTCGATAATCAACCTCAAAATAATGATGGTTAATCTCATTGGAATTCTTCAAATTGTAATCAGAATAGTTTATTAACAAGCAAAGATGACTTTGATATGCATTTCATTGAAATTTGGGATTTAATAATGCCGATGGTTACTGATTTTGTCTGGCATGTTTTGTTCTAAAAGTGTGCACACAACTGGAAATTAGGTCACGTGACCCAAATGCTGTCACCTGATTGGTCCAGACTGTTGTTTACATTGAAATTAGCCATGTGCTCAGTGTTTATTTTCTACATATGGTTTATTTTCATCAGTTTTGATGTTCAGTTTTAATATGTTTTGAATGTGATTATTCAAGTGAGAACAGACACATTTGATAGAACGATTTATAATGTAAATGCACCTGTAATAAGCGGTCACCTGTCTAACGCGGCCAGCGGCCACCTAAATCGGATCCCAAATCGCTAAAATACCTGCATTAAGCGGCCACAGTAAAGTTTTACTCTTATATATAAAAGGGATATTTTAACAACAGCGATAAGGTGCAGCAAATAACCGATCTTCACACCTTCAGGAATACTAGTACCCATTCAGTCCCGACATCTCCACTGTGTATCAATTAAGGAAGTATGAATCTGACATGCATCTAATTGCCTCTGGGCAGGCTACGCTTGACATTTGTAGATTCACTTACTATAACAATACATCGCATGAAGTCGGAATTAAATAATTAAATGGAAAAAGAAAACAAACATGTGGAGAACGGTTAATTTAATATAGTCTATTTGCATTACTTCTGAAGGAGACAACATGTCAAAAGTTGATTTATAGTCAACTATGAAGCACAAATCCGTTAATTAGCAGTACAGACGGTAAAACAAGAAACAACAAATGTTTTAAAGACTATATATGTGGCAACCTGTACTCAGCGGCCACCTGTCTTAATCGGCCACGTTTATCTACTCCCTTGTGTGGCCGCTTTAGACAGGTTTGACTGTATATATATATATGTGTGTGTGTGTATTCTCTCTCTCTCTCTCTCTCTCTCTCTCTCTCTCTCTCTCTCTCTCTCTCTCTCTCTCTCTCTCAAATATATATATATCGATCGATGCCATAACCTATGGAATCTGTCAAATGTTTTGTTTATACTTTTTACGAGATAGTCTTTTAATCTGGCGTTACCAAAACCCTCGGGTACGAGTCGCAGAGATTTTGTCCAAGTTGTTGCACTGTTTTTTAATTTGAACCATTCCGCTGTAAATTTCAGCGGACCGTTTTCTACGGCCATTATACCATCTAATTCGAAATATGTACATGTTAGTTGCCAAAGTTTAAAAGTCTCCTACGAAGCTACTCAAGTCGCCCATAACAACCCGTCTGTCACGCCCCCCAATTTGTAAATAGACTAGTTTCAGTCTATTTTATCAAGGGACGTTACTCTTCGCGCGCATGCGCAATAGGAATGCGAAATACCTCTATTGTCTTGTTTTTACAGGTGACCGTAATACACAGAGGTGAAAATGGCATCTCGGAAGAAGGTTCTTCTCAAGGTGATCATCTTGGGTGACAGTGGGTATGTTGTTTTACTTACTTTTACATTTATATAGAGAACACTTTGAGGTTTCAACTCTTACAGGACTCTTATGACACTTTTGAAGTGGTTTTGTCATAGGCAAAACACTCAACAATGGCAATTTTGAGCCTGCCTACAGCAATTTTAAACCAGTAACTTTTAAAACGAATATAAAAACCTCAAAATATCCATTCAGCCAACAGTTTTAATTTTTATACAGCAGCAAAAACTGCCAGGCAATTCATATTACAACTACTGTTGTTGAATTCCAGCCCTGCCCTACAAAAGTGAAGTAACATGGGTCCCATGTATATAATATTCTCAACATGATGTCACAAAGAAACCTAAGAAAATTACAGCGGAATGTAGCCCAGTGGTAAAGCATTTGCTTGATGCATGATTAGTCTAGGATCGATCCCCATCGGTGGACCCATTGGGGGTATTTCTCGTTCCAGCCAGTGCTCCACAACTGGTGTAACAAAGGCTTCTGTATGTACTATCTTGTCTGTGGGATGGTGCATATAAAAGGTCCCTTGCTGCTAATCGAAAAGAGTAGCTCATGAAATGGCGACAGCAGGTTTCCTCTCTCAATTTGTGTGGTCCATAACCATATATCTGACGCCATATGACCGTAAATAAAATGTGTTGAGTGTGTCGTTAAATAAAATATTTCTTTACCTTCCTTCCTAAGAAAATTATACAGTAATGTGTGCATAGGGTCATATATTAAAAAATTAGTTTGTGATCATTCTTTACCCCTGCCCCCACCCCACCCCAAAAAAAAACCCCAAAACAATATGGGAGGCAATGAGGTGTTTATGCTTTTTAGGAGAATTGAAATTGATTACAACTTAAAAGATGTACACCTAAGTAAGGATACATTTTCAGCTAACTAAATAGAATGTTGTTTGTACCAAGTGTAGTAGAAGAAAAAAATTGGTGGTCGTTAGATAATAAATGTATAAAACATTTGTATGTGATGGGGTTAGTTGGCTGTTAATCTTTAATATTTACTGAAAGGTACTATTTATACATGGTCACATTTATACATGGTCACATTTATACATGGCCACATTTATATTTGTTGAATTAGCTTTTCTAGAAGATTTATTTTAAGATATATTCATCAGCTTCACAGGTGTGCAGAAATGGAAAATATTTAACTAGCCCGCCAGACCAGAATCAACTAAAATTTACTAGCCTGCCGGAATTGCTACTAGAGTCTGTCCCACAGGGAACGCCAGTAATTTACTACAAGTTATTTATTTCTGAGCCGATTGTCTTCTAAATTTGACACAAAAATGGGGGCCAGGTTCAAAAACAATTTTACTTTTCTTTTTACCGTATTTTCCCATGTATTATGCGCACCGGTGTATAATGTGCACCCACCACTTTGAACGTTTCTTCCAAGAAAAAAACCATGAACCACAATATAATGGTCACCGCTTTTTTAAACCACAAAATCAACGGTGAATATAAGATGTACCGTTTTCCACCTGTCACCAAAATTAACTAAAGACAAAAGTATATACCTATACACTGTAAATGACTAATAAATAAATGAAAACAAAAACATTGCATATTACATTTGGTTCTTGTGTCTAACGTGAATGCTGAGGTTTCTAATTTTATAGTAGTGTCATATATTTCCGGTTTGACAGAAATGGCCGAATTACATCTCATGGAAATGTAAAAAATATTTACGGTCTATTTTTGTGCACTTTTTGGTGAGGTATGGATGCTTTTGTACATTATTTTATATTTATTACAACCATCACAAGTAAAAAGCGATTTTTAAGAGAGTTTTGGCATTTCATTGTAATGAACATTGTCAATAACCTGTAAAATACCAATCGACAATTTTTTTTATGGGTGATCGCTGGACATTTTTAAAAGATAAATTTTTGTTTTTTTATTGTTATGTATAATACGCACCCCCATTTTTAACCTGTATTTTGGGGTGGGGGGGAGGTGCATAATACATGGGGAAATATGGTACTTCAAACCAAACTGAAATTATTTTTTAAAAACCCCACATTTTTGTAGGAGCATGGGACGGACAGTAGTCTGCCAGTGTATAGAACAATATATTATTAACAATATTATAATATACAGTGTCTTTACTTAAAATGATTTACAGTAGAATCTCATTGCGTCGAATACACCGCAACACTCGAACCAAAAACAATGTCCCGAGTTACACTTGCACATTGTTGAGCCATTGGGATTCAAGTGTATATATATAGATATATTGACAAAACACTATTAAGAACACTTAGTAAGTGATCAATATGTGGAAAACAAAATCAAAAGACTGATATACCGTCAGACTGGTAGTTGCAGTTTTTAACTCGTCTATCAGAATTTTTACTTTCGTTTGGCAAGCGGGCAAGTACTTTCTACAGACCTGGCTTCATCAGTTGTAAGCCTGACTGTAAACATTCTTGAATTACTTGCTATTTGATTTTGCTGTTTGACTGCTTTCAGTGTTGGAAAGACGTCACTGATGAACCAGTATGTAAACAAAAAGTTCAGTAACCAGTACAAAGCAACAATAGGTGCAGATTTTTTAACAAAAGAAGTTATGGTTGATGACAGACTTGTGACGATGCAGGTATTGTTCGTTTGTTTGTTTGTTTGTTGTGTTTTGTTTTGTTTCTTATTCATCATAAAAAGAATATCCTGGTATCTTTAAAGGCCCAGTTCCATGAATTGCTAAGGTTGCTTTGGTCTAATCATGGATTATTGGTTTTAACAGTGGATCAACAGTCTTTCTTTCTTGTTAAAATTAACTTTATTGGCATTAGATTGCAGTGATAGAAACAAGGAAAAATTTTCACTAGTCCACCAGACAAATACATCTAAAATCTACTTGTCCAACAATATTTTTATTTGTCCAAATAAATAGTTTGTTTTATTCAAGTACAAGGACAATGTTTTTCATTACTCAGAATGAAACTTCATTGAAAATTTTCACTTGTCCACTGGACAACCACCAAGGTACATTTTGTTTGTCCGAGCAGATTTTCACTTGTCAGGACAAACGGACAAGTGCTTATTTTGAAAACTGGATTGAAAACTAGTACCCTGTGCCTGGTATATCAAAGGCCTTGGTACCTGCTGTCCTATCTGTGGGAAAAGTGCATATAAAAGACCCCTCGCTGCTAATCAGTAAATAATTTCTCGTCTTACTGTGTAGTCCAAGAATTGCATATAACATGTGTTAAGACCCATAACTGCTAAAATGTGCTAAACAAATATTTGATTGTTTACCTCAGATCTGGGACACTGCTGGTCAAGAGAGGTTCCAGAGTTTGGGCGTGGCGTTCTACCGCGGTGCGGACTGCTGTGTGTTAGTGTTCGACGTGACCATGCCCAACACATTCAAGTCACTGGATAGCTGGAGAGACGAGTTCCTCATTCAAGCCAGCCCCCGCGACCCAGAAAACTTCCCATTTGTAGTCATTGGCAACAAAATTGATTTGGAAAACAGAGTGGTAAGTGAATGTTTACAGATACCAGGAAATATACTGACCCCAAAAAGAAACTTTACAAGGCTTGAAATTGTATTGTAGAAAACCAAAATCAATGTGCTCTAGTGGTGTCATTAAGCAAAAAAAACTATAATTTTTTTTTATAGAAGACGAACAAACAGCAACCCCTGTAATTAAGAAAATTACCATGGCAAAAAAAATGCAGTGGAAAAATCTGAATGATGTTGCAAACATATTTTATTGTACAAAGAACAAAAGAATTCGGCACAAGTTTAACAACTTACATCTGAATGATGAATTTGTTATTTGTTTCGTTTGCCAATATGCTGTAAGATTCATTTATACCAGTGGTATTCATCGACTGAAAGTGATGTAACAGTTAACATGCGAATGACTCATGCACAATCAAGAACAATGGGGTTGTAAGGAGATGACACTTTCTGTATACAGCATAGTCCTTCCGCAGTGATGTGCCAGTTCATTCTTTATATTTTAATTATATTACATCAAAGTGTCAGAATATATTTAATGCGATATACAATTAAAATAATTTTATTTAATAAAGGCATAATTTGTATTAGGAAATCTTGTCACCAAGACCGAATGCCCTCCTTTCAAATCCAAGTAAATCTGTATAGTTTTTTTTCTTTTGTGTTAGGCTACTTGGCACCAGAAAATGGAAGTATATTTTGTCAAAATAAATTACAGAGAAAATGTTATTAAACTATCAGAATGATCTCTCTTTATATATGTATCTCTACAAATATCAGACCGACCATAACACTTCAAGTGACCAGTAGAAGTGTAATAAATAAGACATCCATACTGTGCCATAGTGGTCCCTGCAATGCACGTGTTATGAACAGTCGACAGAGTTCAATGACCCAGTTGCTGTTAATTTACATGCATTTTTAATCATGCCCGATGGCGCCAAGATTCAGGTACATAATAATAACGTTGCAGTTACTGTTATAATGTTTACTTTTAATCTGTTTTCAGTTTCACAAAATATATTTTATTTTTAACATTAAGGAAAAAATACATTTTGAAAAAGAATCCAATATAGTCCACAGCAAAAATATGCTGCAGATAGCGAAAAACTCTGCGGCAATCTCCACAGTATTGCCAATTTCCGTGGCAATTGCATGGGTTGAAATGGTATGGTGGGATATGAAAGTATGATGGAAGTTCAACATGTATGTAAATGTCACAGTGCACTTCATGATACAGGCAAAGTGTTTGTAAGATGGTTTCTAAATTGGTTCTTTTTCGATTAACAACAATATTTATCCAATTATCCTGTATATTTTGTTCAGTAAGTTGTGATTTGCAACATTTTGAGAGAGATATGTTTCTTTATAAAATGCAGATTGAATTGCTTTCATTTAGCTTAGTGGGAATTTTGGTTTTTAATTTTTCATATTTCATTAAATATATCGTTAGTTGAATTTCTTTCATGTCTGTTGTTTGTGCTTGGTGTCACACAATGATAATGTTTCTAATCTTATTTCCAAAAGTATGTGTCAGTTTTTGACATTATTTTTAAGCATTAAAGGCGGTGTTAGCAGTTAAAATGTTCAAGCACTTTTTTTTTTTTTAAGTAGATCAAGTAATGAATTGTGTTGTCTTTAAAATTGGTGCATGTTATTTGGGATAATAAAATAGTATCAAATAAAAGTGAAAAAAGAGGGGGGAATAGTTTGTTGTATTTCGCAAATTTATTATAAACTGTATTCACCAAAGCCAGTTTCATCTATCATATTTGAGACTTTGGCAAACATTTGCTTGAACCCTGAATATGGTACAGTGATAGTTCACCACGACTGGTATATCAAAGGCTGTAGTATGTGCTATCCTGATTGTGGGATGGTGTATATAAAAGATCCCTTGCTGCCAATGAAAAAAATATATTGGGTTTCCTCTCCAATACTATATATAAAAATTATTAAATGTTTGACATCCAATAGCTGATGATGAATAAATCAATGTGCTCTAGTGGTGTCATAAAACTAGAGTTGGGCAGTATACCATATATACCATGTCATGTCAATAACGATTTCAAAATCCAGAAATATTGGTATTGAAAATAGTTTTCAGCCATTTAGTAAAGCACTAACAAGATATCTGACAAATGCAAAATGGGTTGGGTATAAATCAGACGAGAGCCTTATGTATGAAATTTTATTTTATTTAGATGAAATTAGTGGGTGAGCCTTAACTCAGGTATGCATTTAAAGTCGAGTATACAGAAAATACAAATACTGTACTGATACAGGACTTGAACGACGGCAATTGCCGTCGCTGACATATAAATTGCTGTAGGTAGAGAGCATTACCGATGGCACTTTTGTGCCGTCGGTAAAACTCCTCAATTATGGCAAAATATATACACCTGGTATACATAATCTGCCAATATTTAACATCTTCACATTTGAAATAAGTCTACATACAGCAAAATAATCTTTTAGTCATATTTATTTTCTGCAAATGTCACTTTTTAAAAAAAATTGTCATAGGCAGGCTCAAAGTTGCCATCGGTGGGCTGTTTCACCCATGGCAGTTCTTTTAAATATTGCCGTAGGGGACAAATTCTTAAGTTCAAACCCTGCCAATACAGAGGTAAATCACCCCAAAAATACCAATATCGATACTGGACCTCAAATTTCAATACCGCCCAGCTGTACGTAAAACAAAACAAACTTTTTAACAATGATAAAGTTATTCACTCTTCTTTCCCTGTCTGATTTTGCCAGGTTTCAGCGAAGCGAGCTCAAGGCTGGTGTCACAGTAAAGGCGATATACCCTACTTCGAGACGAGTGCCAAGGAGGCAATCAACGTGGAACAAGCTTTCCAAACAGTAGCTAAGAACGCACTAGCACAGGAAACAGAAGTAGAATTGTACAATGAATTTCCAGACCAGATTGTGTTGAAAAACGAACAGAACAAACCGAAAGAAGGGTGTGGCTGTTAATGTTGTCATTTTGACTTTTAGACCAGTAAAACTGTGGACTCGGTTGCAAAGAACTGACACTGTGGAAGGAATAATTCGCAGTCCAGCCACAGTTTGTGTAAAAAGTGTCCAAAGGTACATAGCACTTGTTATATTCCGAAGAGCTTTTCCTATTTTGTATGTCAGGCTGTTCTCTTGTGCAACATTCAAGTGACATAATGCTCTACTTTTGAAACATTTTTTTTTTTACCTGCTTTGTATTGCAATATCTACAGTCAAAGCATAACAGTGGTTTGCACGTGTGGACTGCGGGTAAATATTAAATTGATTGAGATTGATTACAGTTAAACCATGCAGGGTTTGTTTTACTAAAATTAATGTTCAGGGATATTTCTGAACTAGTTCCAGCAATGTGGCCATGTAGATGTTTTATAAATAGTGAAAGCAGAAATATTTCTATATTTAGATGGATTTATTTTGCATGTAATACATATTTAAGTATTTAAAACGTGATTATTATTTTTAAAAGAGTGGATACTTATAAAACTTATTAAGAGTCACTTCTATCGAACCAAATGAATGTGACACTTATATAGAACCATGTGAATGTTTGTAAATTACAATTGGTTCTGTTTGAATGGGATGGTCTAGTTATGTTGGGGAGGGAAGGGGTGTGGGGGACTGGTTCACGGTATATAATTCTGAGTCATTGTGCCATACAAATTAAAAAACGTATAATCTATTTTGTTTTATTTTTTGCAATGCACAAGTCCTCGAATTTGTAAATCTGTATTTAGTGGTGGTACT
Source organism: Gigantopelta aegis (assembly GCF_016097555.1). Lineage (NCBI taxonomy): Eukaryota > Metazoa > Mollusca > Gastropoda > Neomphalida > Peltospiridae > Gigantopelta > Gigantopelta aegis. The sequence continues at coordinate 71,990,149 of NC_054701.1, forward strand.
GTGAAAATAGTTGATATGCTTTGGGACAGATATTATTACTCAAAAAATAATTTCTATTTCAAAGTCTAATCTAGTGCTCTATAAGCCAATAATAGGCTTTGTGATAAATATCCAGACTCTGATGGAAGAATTTTAATCCTTTTCTGATTTCACTACCATTGAAACATGTAACTATCATAATATATATTTTTAGTACAGTTTTTCAAACAGATTGAGGGATTATAGCAGAATATTACAACAGATCTGCAAAAGCGGTGTTGGCCAATCTTTGTGAATTGCTCATCCACCGAACTTAGTTTAAAAAAAAATATTTTTGTGTGTTGGATACTTGTGATTTAAAAAAAAAATCATATATATTTGTTTTTTCATAACATGGAGGATAAGTACATATGTAACAGAAACGGAAATGCAGATGAAATGTACATTTGTCAAGTTACTGCTGTTACAAAAACAATAATTGTTATAAATTCTGAATCATTCTAGTGATGTTGAAGTTGATGAAGGGAAAAACGGTTTGTTAAATATTCTAAATCATGTAGGCTGTAGAAATACATTGTTCTATTAAGTTTTCAGTTGTATATATACATACATATATAACCGTGGTGTGCAATTGAACATACAGACATATGAGCAAGCATTGCCTGTATGCTATGTTGTATAAATTAAGCATGTTACTAGTTAGACAACTTTATAATATGGGCTTATTGAATATATTAATTTAATTACTGACAATGTTTTAAAGATTGTTTATTTTGTTGAAATGATTTTTATTGGAGTGTTCTAAATTCAAGCCTAAAACTAAATCAATTCTGTGTAACCTATTTCTGGTGCATGCAAAATTTGGAACACCATTTATTTGGACATAATGGGTTATGTAAAAAAAAAATGGATTACTTGAAAACCTTTTTTGTGTAACCTATAAATGGGTTAGGCAAATTTTCAATTCTCAAAGGTATGAAATTTATTTATTAACTTTTCTAAAAAAAACAAAATTGCCATTTGATTTTGTAGTTAACTTACTCTTCAGTAGTATAAATTTGTATTTGCCTGAATTTATAAAACCCCAGAAAAAAACCTATGCATATAACCAAATCGAAAGTTAGGAGTGAGTGGGGCAGTGATGGGTTTTTTTAACACATAATGTGCATGTAATGCTTGCCAATAAAGGTATGTGATAAGAAGTATAATGTGGTGTATTCATTTCTATAAAGTCGTCTATTTTCTCCTTTGTTTTTTTTGTCATTCATGCTTAGGGCCTAAAAATTCCTGAATTACATTTTTACTAATATTTTACTATTGTTGAAATTGTTTCCATGTGAGACAACAGTAGGTGACACCTTGTGCATTTGTGATCACACAGTTGTAAATTGCATAGATAATTTTGTCATTTTCTTCTATTTACTTCTTTCTTGTATAGATGAATATAAATATGTGTACATGTACGAGAAAAAAACAATAAAGCAATCAAATCGGTTTCATTCTCCTTTGTTTTTATTGTCTTCTTTTGTTTGTGGTAGGGGGGCGGGGGTAGCCCAGTGGTAAAGCGCTTGCTTGATGTGGGATTGGTATAGGATCGATCCCCGTTGGTGGACCCTTTGGGCTATTTCTCGTTCCAGCCAGTGCACCACGACTGGTATACCAAAGGCCATAGTATATGCTATCATGTCTGTGGGTTGGTGCATATAAAAGATTCCTTGCTATTAATGGAAAAATGTAGCGGGTTTCCTCTCTAAAACTTTATGTTGAAATTACAATATGGTTGGACATTCTATCTCTGATTTAAATCAGTGTGCTCTATTGGTATCGTTAAGACACTTTTTGTTTTGTTTTATACTTCAGTAATTATTGTCAAACAGTAAATGGCTGTTGGTCAAAATCGTGTCGTATTTTATTATACAAACTTTGATGAAATGTATAGATGTTACTGTAATTGTTAACCTTGTGCTGTATACATCTTATGCAATTAGTTGCAACTATTTTTAGTTTTATTTGTTATCCGTTACTTTTGGAAGGAAGGAAGGAAATGTTTTATTTGTTATCCGTTACTTTTGGAAGGAAGGAAGGAAATGTTTTATTTGTTATCCGTTACTTTTGGAAGGAAGGAAGGAAATGTTTTATTTAACGACACGCTCAACACATTTTATTTACGGAGATATGGTTAAGAACCACACGGATATTGAGAGGAAACCCGCTGTCGCCACTTTATGGGCTACTCTTTCGATTAACAGCAAGGGATCTTTATTTGCACCATCCCACAGACAGGATAACACATACCACGGCCTTTGATATACCAGTCGTAGTGCGCTGGCTGGAGCGAGAAATAGTCCACCGACGGGGATCGATCACAGACCGACCGCGCATCAAGCGAACATTACCACTGGGCTACGTCCCACCCCCGTTACTATTGCAGTGGTGGCTAGTGATACATGTAGTTGGGTGATTTACTGTTAGGCCTATTAGTTTTTTATCACTTGAGTATATCAACTAATGTATCCCTGATAAAGTGATATTTATGTCTATAACACCATATTCCCTTTGGATCGGTTGTGGGTTGATAAAATGGATGAGATCCTGAAAGGGGTCTGCACAAATATTTTGGAATCTTCATCTACGACTTTGATAATTATCAAAAGACAAATAAAGAACAAATCAATTCAGATGAACACATTTAATAATAAAACATTTCCATGGTCATTTACAGCTGGGTATCGATGTATATCTCACGGGCGTAGGAAGGTGCCAAAAGGGGGGGGGGGGGGGGGGGGGGGGGGGGGGGGGGGGGGGGGGGGGGGAACAAACACACAATATGAGCCGTCACATGGAAGAAACTACAACTTGTCTTATTTTTTGGTAAATAACAGGTAATAACCTTACAAAACTAAATCTCAGGTATTTGGGGTTAATCTTAATTATATCTTGTAAAAATACAGCATTAATGACGTCACGTTTTCAAAATCAAAGTAGACAGCATCAAAATGAAATTTCAACATTATTACCTTATTCTAGGTTATTTTCCGCCCAATTTCAATGAAATCAATTTATTTGGAATCGGTACTTTTTTCATTTTATTTTTACCCAGTATTTTAAGTTATATATTCCGATTTACAATTTTTTTTTTAAAGCGATATATTCCAATTTAAATTTTTTAAATAACTCTACAGATCCCAAACATGAATGTAATACTAATTAGTGAGAGATATGAAATTTAGCGAACTACAACATTTCGCACCAATGTTTTTCAAATATCTGTTACATATTGCACCCAACCCTACTTTATTCAGATTCCTGTATCCACTATGGAGTAGGCTCCTAATTTCATATTTTGTTGGTGTCGTGGGCCTACTGTCGAACGATATCGTTTCATTCTTTGGTTCGTAATGGGCATGTTGTAACCTGTTACTTGGGGCGGACAAAGGGTCGAATGGTTTTATATTTAGTTTTGTTTCTGTTGTTACAAGTGTTCTCGCTGCTCAATGTATTGCATTTTGCCGCCACGCTTTCGTGTTTTGCCGCCCCCTTTATGTTTTTCCAGCCCTCTTTATTTTCCCGCATCCTACTATATTTTACAGAACCCAGCTCCGCTATTTCATATTGGACACTTTTTTTCACACTGAAAAAAAAACCCCTCATCAGTCGGCACACCCGACATCAAAGAAAACAAGCCGTGGTGTGGAAAAACTTCAGTAGCTTACGATAGTTACCGTAACGTAATTTAACACTATTAACACTAAAGATAAATTTTTGTTTTTTATTGTTATGTATAATACGCACCCCCATTTTTAACCTGTATTTTTTTTTGGGGGGGGGGGGGGGGGGGGGGGAGTGCATAATACATGGGGAAATATGGTACTTCAAACCAAACTGAAATTATTTTTTAAAAACCCCACATTTTTGTAGGAGCATGGGACGGACAGTAGTCTGCCAGTGTATAGAACAATATATTATTAACAATATTATAATATACAGTGTCTTCACTTAAAATGATTTACAGTAGAATCTCATTGCGTCGTATACACCGCAACACTCGAACCAAAAATAATGTCCCGAGTTACACTTGCACATTGTTGAGCCATTGGGATTCAAGTGTATATATATAGATATATTGACAAAACACAATTAAGAACACTTAGTAAGTGATCAATATGTGGAAAACAAAATCAAAAGACTGATATACCGTCAGACTGGTAGTTGCAGTTTTTAACTCGTCTATCAGAATTTTTACTTTCGTTTGGCAAGCGGGCAAGTACTTTCTACAGACCTGGCTTCATCAGTTGTAAGCCTGACTGTAAACATTCTTGAATTACTTGCTATTTGATTTTGCTGTTTGACTGCTTTCAGTGTTGGAAAGACGTCACTGATGAACCAGTATGTAAACAAAAAGTTCAGTAACCAGTACAAAGCAACAATAGGTGCAGATTTTTTAACAAAAGAAGTTATGGTTGATGACAGACTTGTGACGATGCAGGTATTGTTCGTTTGTTTGTTTGTTGTGTTTTGTTTTGTTTCTTATTCATCATAAAAAGAATATCCTGGTATCTTTAAAGGCCCAGTTCCATGAATTGCTAAGGTTGCTTTGGTCTAATCATGGATTATTGATTTTAACAGTGGATCAACAGTCTTTCTTTCTTGTTAAAATTAACTTTATTGGCATTAGATTGCAGTAAAATTTTCACTAGTCCACCAGACAAATACATCTAAAATCTACTTGTCCAACAATATTTTTTATTTGTCCAAATAAATAGTTTGTTTTATTCAAGTACAAGGACAATGTTTTTCATTACTCAGAATGAAACTTCATTGAAAATTTTCACTTGTCCACTGGACAACCACTAAGGTACATTTTGTTTGTCCGAGCAGATTATCACTTGTCAGGACAAACGGACAAGTGCTTATTTTGAAAACTGGATTGAGAACTAGTACCCTGTGCCTGGTATATCAAAGGCCTTGGTACCTGCTGTCCTATCTGTGGGAAAAGTGCATATAAAAGACCCCTCGCTGCTAATCAGTAAATAATTTCTCGTCTTACTGTGTAGTCCAAGAATTGCATATAACATGTGTTAAGACCCATAACTGCTAAATGTGTTGAGCCGTGCACAACAAATATTTGATTGTCTACCTCAGATCTGGGACACTGCTGGTCAAGAGAGGTTCCAGAGTTTGGGCGTGGCGTTCTACCGCGGTGCGGACTGCTGTGTGTTAGTGTTCGACGTGACCATGCCCAACACATTCAAGTCACTGGATAGCTGGAGAGACGAGTTCCTCATTCAAGCCAGCCCACGCGACCCAGAAAACTTCCCATTTGTAGTCATTGGCAACAAAATTGATTTGGAAAACAGAGTGGTAAGTAAATGTTTACAGATACCAGGAAATATACTGACCCCCAAAAGAAACTTTACAAGGCTTGAAATTGTATTGTAGAAAACCAAAATCAATGTGCTCTAGTGGTGTCATTAAGCCAAAAAAAACTATAATTTTTTTTTATAGAAGACGAACAAACAGCAACCCCTGTAATTAAGAAAATTACCATGGCAAAAAAAATGCAGTGGAAAAATCTGAATGATGTTGCAAACATATTTTATTGTACAAAGAACAAAAGAATTCGGCACAAGTTTAACAAGTTACATCTGAATGATGAATTTGTTATTTGTTTCGTTTGCCAATATGCTGTAAGATTCATTTATACCAGTGGTATTCATCGACTGAAAGTGATGTAACAGTTAACACGCGAATGACTCATGCACAATCAAGAACAATGGGTTTGTAAGGAGATGACACTTTCTGTATACAGCATAGTCCTTCCGCAGTGATGTGCCAGTTCATTCTTTATATTTTAATTATATTACATCAAAGTGTCAGAATATATTTAATGCGATATACAATTAAAATAATTTTATTTAATAAAGGCATAATTTGTATTAGGAAATCTTGTCACCAAGACCGAATGCCCTCCTTTCAAATCCAAGTAAATCTGTATAGTTTTTTTTCTTTTGTGTTAGGCTACTTGGCACCAGAAAATGGAAGTATATTTTGTCAAAATAAATTACAGAGAAAATGTTATTAAACTATCGGAATGATCTCTCTTTATATATGTATCTCTACAAATATCAGACCGACCATAACACTTCAAGTGACCAGTAGAAGTGTAATAAATAAGACATCCATACTGTGCCATAGTGGTCCCTGCAATGCACGTGTTATGAACAGTCGACAGAGTTCAATGACCCAGTTGCTGTTAATTTACATGCATTTTTAATCATGCCCGATGGCGCCAAGATTCAGGTACATAATAATAACGTTAGTAGTATCAGGGCCTTCCTGGGGCCATGACCTACTTTCCGTGACCTTGACCTTGATGACGTCACGGACTACTGTGCCGTGACCTCGTCCTATATAGATCCATGACCTACTTTCCGTGACCTTGATGACGTCACGTGACCTCGTCCTATATAGCGCCATGACCTACTTTCCGTGACCTTGACCTTGATGACGTCACGGCCTTGTGCCGTGACCTCGTCCTGTATAGCCCCATGACCTACTTTCCGTGGCCCTGACCTACTTAGACTGGCCTTGACCTTGATGACGTCACGGACTACTGTACCGTGTGCAACGTCCTACTGGCCCTGACCTACTTAGACTGACCGTGACCTACTTAGACTGGCCTACTGTGCCGTGTGCAACGTCCTACTGACCCCGGCCCCTGACCTACTTAGACCGGCCCCTGACCTACTTAGACCGGCCCCTGACCTACTTAGACTAACACGAAAGAGTATAAAAAGGCTAGATACGGTTTCATTATCATTCGCTCGCCGAAAACGACCACATCTACTACGTCATTGTTATTCGTTTGAGATATTTCGTCATTGTTAGAAGAAGATTCGTTTGGATCATTGTGAGAGATTTTGTCACTGTTAGAAATCGACTGGATCAAGACTTGAAAATAGTAAGTTAATTTTCTTATACTGATTTAGTTTGAAGATCTATGTGTTTGCAGTGGTGGACAACGTTTTAACAAATGATACTTTTTGAAAATCGTTCTTTCTTCAAGCACGGTGAAATAAATAACAATTTTACATTGAAAGTGTTCTAAACACGGAAGCAGTTGTTCTTGTATGCAACGTCATTCAAAGACTGACGTCATTCAAACATTATAAACGTGTTATACTCTCACCCCTGTTGAGTCGTTGTCTCTATTAAGTCGTGTCATTTCACCTCTTTTTAAAGTACCTACCGTTTGTTTACGTTCTAAGTCTGTAAGATGTGTAGACAGTCAAATAGCTACGAAATTTTTATGTATATCCAATTATTTGTTACCTTAAAAAATAGCTTTTCTACACAGGAACCAAAATAGGTCAAAAACACATGACCCGTATGACAATTAAAACATTTGTAGTTTTCGTAATTTATGGCGATCATGCCCAAAATATCTATCGAAGTGTCGTCTGCATGCTTATTTTTATGCATTAGTGAGTGACGTCAGTAAAAATGTGAGGTCACACGTCAATCGTTTTTTTATGCACGCAAATATGGGCGCTAACTAAACGTAAACTAAGATCAATACAGTTTTAAAAATATGGATATTACTACAATATATATATAGTGAGTATTATATTTGAATACATATTTTTAAATCATACACTTATTTCCTGAAAAAAATATGTGTTTAATCTAGAGCGTTGACCTTGCAAATAATACATTGACAGGATAGCGGGCGAATCGTAGGTCACGTAAAGGTGGTTCAGTCGAATTGTTAATAACAAATATATGCGAATGTGCCCTGATTAGTGTCATTGACAAGGCATCATACTCATAAACCTGTTATTTTTTTTATTATTTTTTTTTTATTTCTTTAATTTTTATAATCAAACTGTCCAGATCTTCTTTGATCTTAGTCCTGGAAAAAAAGAAATAGTTTTTCAAATGTGATGCTCTCAAAAAAAGTTAATATTCCTGAAAAGCTTAATATATATATGTAATAATTGCACGATACTCAGTTTAATACCATTTTATAAAATCATGTCTAGACATTGTAGTGGTATAGAGAACATCCCCTCACCCACTCAGATTAATTCGGACGTCCCTATGACACATGTCATCCGCTGGATCTTAATTATATGAAAGACAACAAAAACAAACCAGCACGATTTTACAAGAACAGTCAGGTAGTGTGTGTTTTAGTAAACATACTTACATATCAGTGTTCTTGGGGGGATTTAACATACCCCTCAGAACAGGGTAGGTGCCAGTGGCTGCTGTGGTGGTGGTGGTGGTGGTGGTGGTGGTGGCTGGTGGTGGTGGTGGTGGTGGTGGTGGTGGTGGTGGCCGCGGCTAAAGCCACATAATATTCGTCACTGGAAATATACAAAAATTTACATCAAAATACAAGCATTGATGAAAGCCGTGTATATTGTAACCTTTCGAACATCGCCAGTTCACGTCGATCACTTCAACAGTCAACATCATGAATCAGTGTCACATTTGCGAAAAGAAATATGTTTGGACCCACGACCTAACTCGGCACGTACGAAATAAACATGGACTCTTGGAATCTGACAATAAGCCTTCCCAGCAGCAGCAGCAGCAGCAGCAGCAGCAGCAGCAGCAGCAGCAGCAGCAGCAGCAGCAGCAGCAACAACAGCAGCAGCTTGAAACCGATCACGCCCGAACATTGGCGTCTTCAGCCTAATGGTTTAGAGACGGGGCCGTCCGAATGGTATAAAAGCACGAACGTAACGGCGAATGTCTCAGAAGAGTTGCAGCCACCGACGAAGAAAGAGCTCTACATGCAAATCATGCAAAGAAACGCATTCAAGAGAAAACTACCAGGCATACCCGCCTACGAAAGTGACGACGAAGAAGATGATGAGGTAGAACCCTATCTGAAAAAAGTCAAGAGAATGCAGTCTTGCGATACGTGTGGTCTGGTCTTTAAAGACGGAAGCGACTTGCAGCGACACGTGAAAACGTGCGAAGAGGGAAATGAAAAAGAAGAAGAGCCGTCGCCCGACCTGGAAAACGAAGGCATTCGTCTCATGGTGGAACGTGTATTCGACATCAATCGTGACTATCTCCAAAACAAGAGGAAACGCTACGAAGAAAAAAAAAAACATGTCCCAAGATGCCATTGAAAGAAACATGAAGACATTGCAATGGAAGTTATTTAAAGACACGTACTCTCGCTTCCTGACCTATATGCATTACTTTGACAAAGGTCCCAACACCAGAAAATTTTTACAGTTTGTGAATCCAGACAAAGATGTGAGACCACAGATTCGTTCTAAATTAAATCAGTATCGTTCATGGATCGGCGAATATTTGGATGAACAAGACGACGACGATACCGACGATGAGGAGGACGACGATGATGAAGAGAAATGAACACTCATATTATTCACATGTCGCCCTTAAGGCCTCTCGATGTAACCCAGTGTGTGTCCATTTTATATATGTGTCAGTGATTTGTAATTTAGAAATAAATGAAAAACCAAACCATTGCGTTTGTTTTTTGTGTTTTTTACTCTATGACTAGATTTGTGATTGGATATTACTACCGCTACTTTATAGTAGCAAGAGCTGTGTGTACAAGACAGAACATACCACGATCTTTGATATACCAGACATAATACACTAGTTGGCTATAGCTTAATGGGCCACCGACGGGGATCGATCCTAGATCGACCACTGTATTTACCTATTTGGTAATTAAAAGATCATAGTTTAGGTCGGAGCGTCTTTTATTTCAATATCACAATCTACTGAATGTAAAACATTTTTTTTTGTATATGAACACAATGAAAGGGGATTGTTTCAATGAACTGTTACAAAGTATAACATGTGACACGCTTAGCACTGATAGCAGCCAGAGACGGATCCCTGGGGTGTGCAACCTGAGGGGTGCTGTCAAAGTACTGTCTTTTTTGGAGGGAGAGGCCCCTGGTCACAGGGACCATGGTTTACTCGAATTTATTATAATAGTGTAGGGTATCACAGGAAGTTTTTATTTTATTTATAAATAATTTGTCCCCTCCTAGTTGCTGCTTGGAAAGTGTAATTATGAAGAAAACAATTCTCATTGGGTCAGGGAGATTCAAGGTTTCTAGGTCGATGACCTAGTTCTTCAGTAGGTTACTGGAACAGTGATGGGTATAAATTCAAACACATTTTTTGTTACAACAGATCAAGATGGACACCATCAATGACAACGCGTAAGTTTAAAATTATTTATGATATATACATTTTGATAAACTAATATATAAAGAAATATTTACTGCTTTGATTCTTTATTTTTGGCAAAATGTTAGTTAAATCATGTCAAATGTATCATTTTAAAATCAGTATTGTTTGGTTCCAAATTATTTTTTACATCAAAAGTTTAGTTTAAAAATCCCATTCACGATAAAACTAATAAATGTCTTTTCTCTTTTTCAGAATAGATCAGTTTGACCTAGAAAGTCTCCTGGACCAGTGGAGGTAAGATTTTTGTTATAGCTCACTATCGTCCTAGTTGATTTTTTTTTAAATTTCACCATGTTTTATGTTCCACACGGCGATGTTCGAAAGGTTACAATATACACGGCTTTCATCAATGCTTGTATTTTGATGTAAATTTTTGTATATTTCCAGTGACGAATATTATGTGGCTTTAGCCGCGGCCACCACCACCGCCACCACCACCACAGCAGCCACCACCACCACCACCACCACCACCACAGCAGCCACTGGCACCTACCCTGTTCTGAGGGGTATGTTAAATCCCCCCAAGAACACTGATATGTAAGTATGTTTACTAAAACACACACTACCTGACTGTTCTTGTAAAATCGTGCTGGTTTGTTTTTGTTGTCTTTCATATAATTAAGATCCAGCGGATGACATGTGTCATAGGGACGTCCGAATTAATCTGAGTGGGTGAGGGGATGTTCTCTATACCACTACAATGTCTAGACATGATTTTATAAAATGGTATTAAACTGAGTATCGTGCAATTATTACATATATATATTAAGCTTTTCAGGAATATTAACTTTTTTTGAGAGCATCACATTTGAAAAACTATTTCTTTTTTTCCAGGACTAAGATCAAAGAAGATCTGGACAGTTTGATTATAAAAATTAAAGAAATAAAAAAAAAAAATAAAAAAAAAATAACAGGTTTATGAGTATGATGCCTTGTCAATGACACTAATCAGGGCACATTCGCATATATTTGTTATTAACAATTCGACTGAACCACCTTTACGTGATCTACGAATCGCCCGCTATCCTGTCAACGTATTATTTGCAAGGTCAACGCTCTAGATTAAACACATATTTTTTTCAGGAAATAAGTGTATGATTTAAAAATATGTATTCAAATATAATACTCACTATATATATATTGTAGTAATATCCATATTTTTAAAACTGTATTGATCTTAGTTTACGTTTAGTTAGCGCCCATATTTGCGTGCATAAAAAAACGATTGACGTGTGACCTCACATTTTTACTGACGTCACTCACTAATGCATAAAAATAAGCATGCAGACGACACTTCGATAGATATTTTGGGCATGATCGCCATAAATTACGAAAACTACAATTGTCATACGGGTCATGTGTTTTTGACCTATTTTGGTTCCTGTGTAGAAAAGCTATTTTTTAAGGTAACAAATAATTGGATATACATAAAAATTTCGTAGCTATTTGACTGTCTACACATCTTACAGACTTAGAACGTAAACAAACGGTAGGTACTTTAAAAAGAGGTGAAATGACACGACTTAATAGAGACAACGACTCAACAGGGGTGAGAGTATAACACGTTTATAATGTTTGAATGACGTCAGTCTTTGAATGACGTTGCATACAAGAACAACTGCTTCCGTGTTTAGAACACTTTCAATGTAAAATTGTTATTTATTTCACCGTGCTTGAAGAAAGAACGATTTTCAAAAAGTATCATTTGTTAAAACGTTGTCCACCACTGCAAACACATAGATCTTCAAACTAAATCAGTATAAGAAAATTAACTTACTATTTTCAAGTCTTGATCCAGTCGATTTCTAACAGTGACAAAATCTCTCACAATGATCCAAACGAATCTTCTTCTAACAATGACGAAATATCTCAAACGAATAACAATGACGTAGTAGATGTGGTCGTTTTCGGCGAGCGAATGATAATGAAACCGTATCTAGCCTTTTTATACTCTTTCGTGTTAGTCTAAGTAGGTCAGGGGCCGGTCTAAGTAGGTCAGGGGCCGGTCTAAGTAGGTCAGGGGCCGGGGTCAGTAGGACGTTGCACACGGCACAGTAGGCCAGTCTAAGTAGGTCACGGTCAGTCTAAGTAGGTCAGGGCCAGTAGGACGTTGCACACGGTACAGTAGTCCGTGACGTCATCAAGGTCAAGGCCAGTCTAAGTAGGTCAGGGCCACGGAAAGTAGGTCATGGGGCTATACAGGACGAGGTCACGGCACAAGGCCGTGACGTCATCAAGGTCAAGGTCACGGAAAGTAGGTCATGGCGCTATATAGGACGAGGTCACGTGACGTCATCAAGGTCACGGAAAGTAGGTCATGGATCTATATAGGACGAGGTCACGGCACAGTAGTCCGTGACGTCATCAAGGTCAAGGTCACGGAAAGTAGGTCATGGCCCCAGGAAGGCCCTGATACTACTAACGTTGCAGTTACTGTTATAATGTTTACTTTCAATCTGTTTTCAGTTTCACAAAATATATTTTATTTTTAACACTAACAGTAAGGAAAAAATACATTTTGAAAAAGAATCCAATATAGTCCACAGCAAAAATATGCTGCAGATAGCGAAAAACTCTGCGGCAATCTCCACAGTATTGCCAATTGCCGTGGCAATTGCATGGGT